>NC_072770.1:28914858-29182042 GCF_022539595.1 Amphiprion ocellaris | reverse complement strand
AAAAACGTCATAGTGTAGCATGTCGCTCTAAAAATGTAATAGTGTAGCCTTTGGTTCAACAACTGTCATAGTATAGCATGTCCTCCAAAAAAAGTCATCGTATAGCATGTCGCTCAAAAACATTATAGTATAGCATGTCGCTCTAAAAACATCATCGTATAGCATGTCGCTCTAAAAACATCATAGTGTAGCATGTCGCTCTAAAAATGCATAGATAGCAGTCGCCCAAAAAACACCATAGTATAGTAAGTCGCTCAAAAACGTCATAGTGTAGCATGTCGCTCTAAAAGTCATAGTATAGCATGTCGTCAAACAAAATCGTCGTAGCATCTCGCTCTTGAAACGTCATAGTGTAGAGCATGTCACCCAAAAAACGTCATAGTATAACAGTGCTCGACAAACGTCATAGTGTAGCATGTCGTTCTAAAAGTCACAGTATAGCCTTTGGTCCAAAAAACGTCATACTATAGCATGTCGCTCTAAAAACGTCATAGTATGCATGTCGCTCTAAAAACGTCATAGTATACATGTGCGCTCTAAACGTCATCGTATAGCATGTCACTCAAAAACGTCATAGTATAGCCTTTAGTCCACAGCTGTCTGAGTCGGTGAGGAGCAACACAAAAACAGTCCAAACGCTGGTTTCCAGAGGGTTAGACGAGTATTTATTTTAAAGAGTATGTTTACAACAACACAACATGTGAGGGAGTTAAAAGCAAGTGGTGTTAGTAAAATAAAAATAAATAAACAGACATAAAAGTGAACTTAATGTTGACATTGATGGGCATTCCAACCAGAAACAAAGTAAAAGATAATCAATACAAAAAAAAAAAACTCTTCCTGTTCACCTCTTAAAACCCAAAACACACCGCAGTAGCACCCAAAACTAAAACTACCAATGGGTTCCCCTGTTTTCCTTTCTGAACAATTCACAGGTCCCTCTCTATCTCGCTACACATCCACCAACCACTGGAACACATCTCCAAAGTTCTGCCAGGCCCAGCTCAGCTTCCCCTCAGAAGAAGTGCCGCCACCTGCCAGATGAAGGAGCCTTTTGAGAGGCAGCTGGCATCGTGATTGGACTGTACTTTGGTCTGTTCCAATCCAGCTTCAGCTCCAGAGACGGCAGGCAGGACGAGTCAACGGAGGCCGGGTGGACGAAGGCATGCAGCTGAGTACAATCCAGAAAACAACAGAGGAGGAGTGCAGTGACCCAGGGCCAGAACAAACAGTATGTCTCTTAGAAAACATCATAGTATAGCCTTTGCTATGAAAAAACGCCATCATATACATCGTATATTGTACATATAACAAGTCAAAGGAAAGAGACATACATTGTAGAATTGTAGTAATTGTGGGCTGACTGATTTACTGATTATCAATATTTTATTTTTTACTGATTTACGGTAATAAATAAATTTAAAATGGCGCTACTTTGGCTCTGAACCTTTATCTACCTGTGGTCGCTGTCTTCTGGAGTGATTTGATTGGTTATACGTCACGAATAAAACTCCTTTAACTTAACATCTGTAAACAAAACAAAAACGTATCAACAAAGTTTTCTGTTAGAGTTTGTGTTCTTCAGAGTTTAACTCCAAGATTTTAAATACTTTACTGCAAATTAATATCTACTCCAAAATGTCTCACTAATAATCATTATCAGCCTTAAAAACCCACAAAACACCCCTCTATACTCGACCACACTTAGTACAGTCCGGTTCCCCCCTTCTATAAATCTGCTTGGAATCTTCCACTTCCTGTTTGTCAAAGTGGCCTTCTACCTGGACAGGTTTTGTTGGAGCTCATGCAACAAACATTTTGGGTAACTGCACTTTAATATGGATGGATGACACTGAATTAGAGTCTGTATTAATGAGAGTCAGTTAAGATGTGTAGCTCTGTCATTAAATAGTAAATTATTTCTCAGAATTCACAGAGAAAAGTCTGAAATGTTTGCTAGGTTAGCGTCCCACATGTTCTTTGGCTCAGCTAAAGCTAACTCTCTCCAACTTCTGGATCTCTTGAGTTGCTTGTTGTTAAAATATCTTGCTAGAGGTGCTGAAGCTCAGAAAGTCTGAGATGTTTGTTCAGAATAAGCTCATTCTCAAGTCTTACCTAAACTGTCCTCTTTTGTTTGAACTTTCCCTAAACTTAGGAGTTAATGACAGAGCAGCACATCCAGACTCAGTCTCATTTATGTAGAGATTAAACTTCAGTGTCATTCATTGATGTTAAAGTGCAGTTTTTCAAATGTTTGTTGCACATGCTCCCAACTAAACCAGTCCAGGTGGAAGACGATGTGAAGAGAAAGCTCCAGAGGATGAATATCACACATTTACGTTGGAAATAAATGTCCTTTAATTAGACATTGTTATGCAAAAGTTGGATTTCCCTTTAATGATGTTCAAATCTTTGTTGAGTGTTTTGTTGATGTTGGTTTCTAAATGTTTTTTGACACTCGGCCCCAAAGATTAAACCTTCATACGGCTCACAAGCTGCAACAGTTCACACATTATCAACTATCTTTCTGACTAAACTAAGATAAAAAGTGAAAAACTGCCTGATTCCTGCATCATGAATGTAAATCTTTTTGGGTTTTATGACAGTAAAACTGAATATGTTTGGGTTTGACATTTTATAAACCAAAACAAGAAATGAATTAGTGGAGAAAACAATCAACAGATTAATGGACAAAGAAAATGTGTTTTCCAACATATATGGCTGAATTACTCCAACATTACAAGATACATACAATTTGAATTCAATTTTATTTATATAACGCCAAATACAGGTCAAATTGTCTCAAGACGCTTAATTTTTATATTTTTTTTCATATTTAGAATATGACAAAGTAAGAAATTTAAACCTCTTGACTAATCCAATTTATTACTTGGTTTTTAAGAGACTAATCGACAAAATAACTTTCTCCACTAAAACTAATAAACATGAGGTCAAATAGAAGGAACAGTTTTAAATACTGCAGTCCCACGATGACAAGAATAAAGTTTTTCAACAAAAACTAAATCTGCTGGTGGATTCCATTAAAGTCCTAATAAAGGATAATAAAGTGTGATACTAAAGGTTTGTGGTGCCTAAAAATGTCAAAGTAAAGATATCAAGTTGAACATCTGGATGGAGGTTGATAAAAGTGACCTCCCTTCATTTCTCTGGAGTCGACTCCATGGATTTTATGGATGGTGGTTAAAGACCTGCTCTTCTAGTGGTCTTCCTTCTAGTCGCTGTAAAAAGTCAGTCCATCCTGGCCGACTTCAACATCTCTTCATGACAGCTTGTTCTACATCTGACCTGGTGGAAACTCCAGAAACTCTGGAAAACCCGTGGAGACTCGAAGAACTCGTGGAGACTCGAAGAACTCGTGGGGCGGGGGAAGGTGTGGTGGGTGGTGGGGGGAGGTGGGGGAGTAGAGGAGGGAGGCTGCCACCCACCTCCCCGCCTACTCTCCGCCCTGACTCCACCCAGACTCCGCCTTGGCTCCACCCATGTGGTCACTGCAGGAACTACGATGCCAAAGGGACGACGAATTTATTTCTTTTTATCTGATCTGTAGCTCAGTGAGTTAAGAATTCGCCTATGGAGCTGCAGGTCGCTGGTTCAAGACCAGACACTTCTTAAATTTTCTCAAAATCCTGACAAAGACAAACAAAGAAAATTGCCGGTGGTGGGTCTCGAACCTGCGACCCTCCGCTTGGTAGTCCTCTTCTTATCCTCCTGAGCTACTCGCTCAGATACTAATTCTTCTTTTTTTTGCGCATTTATCATCTATTTTTTTGTCGTTTTCAAATTTTTTTTTATTCAAGTCTCGACTCGACCGTTTTTCTCAGGAGGTTGGACTTTAGCCTTTGTGCTGGGGGGTTGAACCCTCAGTTCCAAGACTTTCCAAGCCTCCAGACCTCCCGAGTCCTCAGGACCTGAGCTTTCACACAGTCTGAGGGCTGAAATTTTCTGAGTCCCACAGTAGTTCTCTGTTAGATTGAACTTTCAGACAGTCCAAGGACTGATATCTTCTAAGTTCCTGAGTAGTTCTCTGTTAGTTTGAACCTTCAGACAGTCTGAGGGCTGAAATCTTAGAAGTTTCTCAGTACTTCTCTGTTAGTTTGAACCTTTAGACAGTCTGAGGACTGAAGTTTTAAAAGTTTCTCAGTACTTCTCTGTTAGTTTGAACTTTGTGGTTAACAGAAGCCTTAAAACTTGTGACCATGAGTCTTGATTTCACATTTAGACCATCCATCTGAGTTCTTCTCAGACTTTCACCTGTGGGTTTTTTAGAAATCCTCAACAAACTTTGATTCTCTTCACTGAACAGTAAAGTTTGTGGAGATCAGAAGGTAACATTAGTTTGATCAATGCCTTCAACTACAAGTAGACTTTATCTGGAAAGCAGTTTTCTGAAATGAGTTCTTAGTAAATCTATCCACAATCAAACCAAGAACATAGAAAGAGGAAATGTTTGAAGAAACAACTTGATGTTTTCGTTTCAGACTAGAAAACGCTGTAAGACCTTTATTTGTTTTTGCTCTTTTTGATCGTTTTATTGTCTCTTCTGTTTAATTTGATCTTCTAAAGTTTAACTGGTGTCTTTTCAAATGTTTTGTCTTTAGTTTGATTCTTCTTAAACGTTTAGTTTTGCTCTTTTCTCACCTTTTATTCTTTTCTAATGTCTGATTTGATTTCCAAATGTTTTGTCTTTTTAATGTTTAATTGTTTTTTCAAATGTTTTATCAGCTTGCTTGAATTTTTTTCTTTCCCAATATTTAATTTTTCGATTAAATCTTTAAGGTTTTTCTTTTTAAATGTTTTACCACCTTTTAATGTTTAATTTTCTTTTTAAATGATTCATTGTATTTTCTGTTTAATTCCTATTTGAAGTTTTATTGTCTTTAAAATTTAATTTCCAATTAAACATTTCATTTTTTTATTAACTGTTTTGTCTTTTGAAAGGTTCAATAATCTAATTAAATGTTTAGTATTTTTTAAATGTTTAATGTTCTTGTTTAATTGTATTTTTTAAATGTTTAATTATCTAAAATATTTCGTCTTTAATGTTTAATATTTTTGTTCAAAAAATTTTGTTTATTTTCATAATTACATATTTTGTAGCTTCTGTTTAATAATCTAATTCAATATTTTGCCTGTTTAATATCATTTAATTGTATTTAATGTTTTTTTTTCAGTTTTATTGTATTAAATGTTTTTTTCCTTTGATTGCTTTTTTTTAATGTAGTTTATTTCTTTAATCTTTTTTTCTGTCAAGATTTTAACCCTAACCTTGAAAATGAAACAAACCCTTAAATCACAATGAAAATACTTCTGTTGTCACAATCATGAGTTAGTCAATTATTCAGTTTATCAATTCAGCTTTATTTGTTTAGCGCCTTTCACACAGATGACAAAACTAAACAAGCAAACAGAAAAAACTAAGATTAAAACGATGATTAAAACTCAAAAATATATTTAAAAAAAAAGATTTAACATGGTAATAAAATATGTTGTGTCCAGGGGATGGAGGGAGTTTATTGAAGTCTTCTTGGGCTCACATGGGAAATCATTTAAAATATAAACTTGATATTCAGTCTATGGAAACTGCAGAGCGACAGAAGAAGCAACAATATCTCCCGTTTTCTCCTTAAATGAGTCGACTCTTCTTGTGCTTTCAGACCAAAGAACTACAGACTCTTCACAACATGCTCAAACTCTTGGTACAGGACCTCACTACACGGGTCAAGAAGGTTTCTGTCTCATTTCTACTCTGAAGATCACCTTCTCCTGCTCAAACTGCTGACAAATGTTTCTGCTGCTCTAAAGTCTGCTCTCCAAAACTTCCTAAAAACTCTCAAAGCCTCTTCTGCTGCAGGTTGCTTTGTAGAACGGTTACTGAAAACCTCACTAAACCACATGGAGGGGCCTCAAGATAGTTGTCCAAATGAAACCGTACAAAAACCAAACTAGCACAACCCAAACGCTAAAGTCTCCTGCAGCCTACCAGAGAACCTCTGAGAACAGAGAATCAGGACAGGAACTCTTACCTTCTGGACAACCAACGTTGGTTCACAAGAATACAGAATGTGTCTGACCAAAAACCTCTAAAGACTCACCACAACCAAGATAAAGACACAACTCAGCTGTACCAAATCCACTAATCACTGCACACATTAGCACCATGTGCTAACTGTGGCTAAAGAACCACATTTACCAAGACAACTATCCAGTACAAAGCCCTAAAACACACCAAGAAACACATTAAAGACGAGTTTACTGCTGGAAGCTGCAAGCCAACGCCTAAAGAACAACCTAAAGCAACAGAGCCAAACCCAGTTCAGTGGTGAAGAGAAGCAGAGGAAATGTTTGCCTGCAGCTAAATAAAGCAGGAAGACACTGAGCTGCTCAGGTGTTCCTGATAACACCAAGCAGCCACCTGGACAGCCAATAGGAACACAGCTTACTGGGAGTCCAGAGGGCTGGCTTAGTGAAGGAAATTTAGTTTAAAGTTGAAGCAGAAAGTTAACAAAGAAAGTTGAAAACCATCTTCTGATCCCTCAAATCTCTGAGTTTTCACACAAAGAACACCTGAACATGTCAAACTGGTTCCATAGTAGAACCATCATTGTAAAAACGTCATAGTATGGTGTGTTGCTCAAAAAACATTAGGACCCGGCTCTGAAGAATCTTGTACTTGTCTTATCTGGAACAATCTAACAGCCTAAACTGTTAACAGCAGTGTCAAGAAGCAAACACACAGGCATAGATTAGGACTCAAACTAGATTTATTTTAGAAAACAAATCAGCTTAGAGGCATTTGTTCCAACATGTGGCTGAATAGGAGGCCGTCCAATCAGATTTGAGGTCTTCACTCTGTAGGTTGTTTGTTTGGTGAGACTCTTGGACCTCCATCAGCTGACGTGGATGTTTGATGGTCTTCCTCTCTAGTGCCAGATGATTCATCCATGAATTCAGCAGCTACAGACTGAAATGAAGCTCATGCTGCCGTTATTGAATTCCTGTTCCAGATCAAATGTTCAGAGCTCACCTTGAATGCATGCCGTCTGCTGTCTGATAGGTTTTCTCATTGTAGTCTTTTTCCTCATGTCAGGATGTGGTGAGACTCTTTCTCTGTCTCTGCAGACGTCCGTCATTGTGCATCTCCAGAGAAGAAACAGAAAAACTGGTCACTGCTTCAGCATCAAATGCTCTCCAGCATTGAGAGTGTTTTAGGAATTCATTCATTGTGTTGTGAACTTTAAAGGAGCAGAAACTTTACAACTGCCAAAGATATGAGCTCCAATTCTGGATGTTTTAGGAAATGAAGTTCATCAAATGAACACTTGATTTCTGCTGATAACTCTCACTAAATTACTGAAGAAATCTAACATAAAAACCTGTAAACTCTCAGGCAGCTTTTGTTAAAGTTTGTCTATAATTCTATCATCATGTTCTGGAACCAGGACTCTGCAGAAGTTCTTTCAATCAGATACTTGTGTGTTTCTATTTAAGGCCTCAGGTTTGAACGTACAGCAGAGGATTAGAAAGGAGTGATTTTAATGTTTAAATCAGTCCAGTAAATGTTTGGCGTGAAAATTATTAAAATTCTGATTTAGATAGATTTGTGTCAAATAATATTGTAGAGTCTCACTTAAATATATTCAAATGAGTTCAGTGTATTTACATTTTATAGAATATTTGATTTCTTAATCTCAATACTGTAGGGTCTGACCCTAAATATTATAATAATGATGTCAATTTAAATAATAAATAATATTTTAGTGCAGAGTCATAAACTTTAATCAGCTAAACTTGCATAATAAATATCACTGTACAATCTTAACCTGAACATTCATATTATTGGAGGTATATTTACATAAATCATGATATTCTAGAGTCTTAACTGGAATATTTCTAACATTAATCTTTTTGTATTGTGCTGATAAACAACAATAACCCGACTTTCAGATAATATTTGTTGTCTGTGATTGTGAGACTAAATTTCTCCACATTCTGGAACTGGACTGCATTTCCCAAAATGGAAACATGGACAGAATTTAACACTCATGTATCCATGGCAACGCAAAAGTTTCTGCTTCTTACCAAAGTTCACAACACAAGTAAAGATTTGAATGTAAAACTTCAGGAATGACTGCTAATCATAAGTATTCTGATCAATACTTCATGATCAATATCAGGACAGATGTTACAACTCCAGCTGTTACATTAGACTGCAGTTATTCACAGAGAAATTAAAACATCACATTCCTCATAAAAACTAGATGGGACTTTTATTAAATAAAGTGTTGGTGAATAAACAGTGTAAAAAGTGCAAAGCAGCTGCATTAAATCAGGAGATGTGAGACTTCCACAGCATGGATCACCATCTGCTGTGTTGATTCATAGCTGAATGTCAGAATGAACTGAGCTAGAAAAGCTGCTTTGAGCTGCAACATTACGGTCTGACAATCCAACACCATCACAGTTTTCATCTGGTTGTTTTGCTCCAACATGCTGTGAAGTTCAGTTTTTACCTGAATCAATACAGAGATTCCATTTCCAACCAAGACTGGAATAAAAATTAGAATGTTATGAGGTTATTGATGCAACTAAATACTTTCAGATGGAAGGATTTACTTCTAAGTTCTAATTCAAGTTTCAGTTGGAGCACATTGCATTCACAAAGAAAAACAGCGAAACCTTCATAGCAACATTTAATAAACCTAAAGCTTCCCTGTTGGCTCATTGGTGGAGTTTGTTACTGAGCATCTGAACCTTAAATCCAGTGAGACGACCATCTTCAGTCGAGGCCAGTCAGAGAACTTCAAGACCTTCCATCAGCTGGACCAGATGTGGCATCATCTCCCTCTGAACATCTGGATGACAGGAGAAAAGACAGAAATCAAACACAGATCACAGAAATACAATTTATTCACTTTCATCATTTTATAAAAGTAGCATGAACTTTATTAAAACTTGACAACATCAGTAATGAAAGTAAATGTTTTTATCTCATGTTGAAGCTAAATTTAAAGTCAATTTTAATGACAGTTTATCCTGAGAGGAGTGAGAATGGAGCTTTTCTTTCCTTTTTAGAATATTCCCTCAAAATATTCTGTTTATTATTGGCTTTAGAAGCATTTTTCTTTACTTATTTATTTTTAGATACCTCAGACTGATGCACTTTGCTGGTTTGCAGAGAATTTCATGTACAATGACAATAAAGATCTTCTATTATAACATATTTTGCTAAAACAAGAACTGCAAACCTTCTCAACCATCTCTCAGGCTGCAAAATTCCAACTGCGACCAAGAATTATCTGATGTAGTTATTATTATAATTGTTACTGAACCAGTCCTGGAATTAATAAAAATCTGTATATGGATATGATTTTCTCTGATGGGACCACTATGGAAGCCGTAGTAACATTTAACTATCCTTTGAAGGGAAAGATTAGGTCTTCTTCAGGTGGATAAGAAAAAATGCTCTCCCTTAAAAAACAAAAAAACGCATACAATAAAGTAAATCTCTTCTGCACTGCACACATACTACACTTTTGTATAACTCTGGATGTCAGAGTAAAGGCAGACAGATCCACCGATCAGCCACAACATTCTGACCACTGACAGCTGAAGAGAACAACATCCATCATCTTGTTCTAATGTAACGTTCTGCTGGGAAACCTTGACGTTCATGTGGATGTTTGACATGTACCACCACCTAAACACTGCAGGACAAACAACCCCCTAGTCTCCATGGCAACAGCAGTCCTTGATGCCAGCTGCCTCCCTCAGCAGGACAAACTGGAACTGCTACTACAGGAGTGGTCCGAGGAACACGACAGAGCTAAGCTGTTCACCTGGGTTCCACACTCCCCACATCCAGATCTGATTGAGCATCTGTGGGATGGTCCAGGATCAGCCTGGTCTAGGTAGGACCCACCCTGCAACCCACAGGATCCACAGATTCCACAGGATCCCCAGAGGTTCTGATGAACCACTGGGTCAGAGGAGTTTTAGCAGCATAAAGGGACCAACACAGTATTAGTCAGGTGGTCAGAATGTTATACTGTTATATTGTCATGCTGATTATATGATCAGTAAATGTTACCATCAATTATAACGTCCACATTGATCAGGAAAAAAAAACAAACTATCAGTTCATTCAGAAACTGTGGGGTTAAACCTAAAAACACAGACCTCAACAGCAGTTTGTTTCAAAGCAGAACACCAGCTGGTTTTCACTAAAGAAGCTTTCAAAGCAACAATTAAATGACAGTTTTGTTCTCATTAAGTTCAGTCAGACAAAATAATGTACACACACATCAGGAAAAGGAAAACTTTTACAGATATTTCATTTGTATAAGTACTTCTACACATATAGATTCCTCTTTCAAAGTTTGATCAAATCACAATAACTGTGTGTCCTGTTCTACGATGTTTTCCCAACAGACGGCTTTACCCTCATGAATGCAGCATCAACAAGTGACGTCTACAACACAACAGAAATGTCTGGAAGCCAGTGGCCACCACTTTGAGCACCTCTTGTAATTGTAGAGGCCAAAGATAACTTTTATTAATCTGTTGATGTCTGAATAAATTTGGTATTGAAATATTTATGCAAGTTTTTCTTTTCCTGATGTGTGTAAACATTATTTTGGCTGACTCTGTATAATGGGTTTCTGACAGGTCACCAGGCAACATCTTTTTATAATAATGACAAACATACCTGCATTCTACAGGAGTGATTTTCCTCATGTGCAGGTAAAGATGTGTGAGGAGCTTAGAGATGACAGGAGCCGGAGTCATCCTCACTAATTCAGCTTCCACCTAGAAACAGAAAGACCACAAACAAACACACTGATATACTCTCAAACGTTCAACCCCACAGCCTCAAAATATCTGTTTAGGAAGTGTTGCGTTTCTAAATTCTGCTGAAAGCATTGACGGACATTCTCTTACAAGGTTGTGTAAAAAGCAGCCTGTCCTCTGAGCTACTGAGAAATCTTCCTGGACAAAGTTTCTACGTGTAAATCAGCTCAACAAAAACTAAAGCCTCAGTCAGAGATAACAGGTATCGCAAATTATGAACAACTTTCTTTGTTAACTCAGACTTTCTGCTTCAACCTCACATAAAAAGGGGAGTTTAACTCGTCAGGTGACTGAAAATGAACAGCTTGTGTAGTTCTAGATCCAAAAGTAGGATGTTTCATCTCATGTTTTACTACAAATACATGCAGTAATAAATAAATACAATGGCTGGTTGTTAGTTTATTCACTATTAATGTCATTTTATATACTAGATTGAACTTGAGCAGTGGAAGAGAGAAGGAATTTAATGAAATTATGGAGATTCACAGAGGTAATGTTGCACAATGTTAAGTTAAGCGCGGTTTAATTCAAACCAGCTGAATGTTAAACTTCAGTGCAGCTGAATGGGTTTCAGTTAACCTTAAAGTAAAATAACTTTTTTAAAGGCTAAAATACACAGCAGAGAAATACAGGTTGAGAAGGTAATTCTAATAATGAGGACAGCTGCAGCAGCAACTGACACAGGTGTTCAGCGGTAAGTTAGCCACCTGTGTTAATTAGCCCGCTAGCTAACTTAGCCGCTTAGCTAGCTAACTTAGCCGCTTAGCTAGCTAACGCGTCCGGACCAACTGCTCAAACACGACAAAACACAACTCTTCACAAGTTGCTGACTTAACGTACAACAAAACAACGCTACTGGTTAGAAGTATTTATCTTCTTACCGTGTTTTACTCCAAAACAAGGTCAACAGCAGCCAGAGATGCTACCAGACGTGCCGACCATAGCTATATATAGCAGACTAGATACGCTAGCTCTATGCTCTATGGTCTGACCAATCACTGCTCTCTGCCTCTCAGTCAGTCTGACCAATCACTGCTCTCTGGCTCCGCCCTCTGAGAATCTTGTTGTCGTTTGGCTCCACGCTTGCTGATGACCACTTCCGGTCTCAGAAGATGAAAAAAAAACTGACTTTTTCGTTTCTGTCTTACTGATTTTATTTTTTTGTTATTCTAAATATAAAATGAAAATCAAAGCATTTTTAAAATTTCGTATATCCCTTTCTGATCATGAAAAGGAAAACCGCCTTGTATTTCAATTTTAATTTTTTTATTTTAAAACGAAAATCAAATAACCACTCGGTTTTTTTTTTTTCAATACCCGTTTCAGAACGGAAAATCCAATTACCAGATAAATACACGGACCCTTCTGTCATACCTGACTGGACTTACCAATGTTGCATCTAACAATTCTTCCTCTACTTTGTCACAGTTTAGTGGTTTTCTCACTGATATCTTTGTTCATTCACTCTGGTTGTTGTATTCCTTTTAATCCACTCTCATGTTTCTTCAGACCTGCTCTGCTTTCTCCGCCTCCTCATCCACCTGATCTCCCCTCCCTTCTGCTCACCATTACATTCTGCTCATCAGCCTCTGCAGTATAAACACCCCCATCTAACCTCTACTCTTCTGCCTGGTTGCGTTTGCACTTACTGCTTTAACTTTACAGCTTTTTAAAAAATTATTATTATTATTAACCTTGCCTGTACAGTAGTCTACATTCTGCCTCAGTCTGCTCCCTGTGCTTTGTTGGTCTACCTGTTTTTTGTAGCCTTGAACCTGCTTTTTGTAAGTCAAACTCGCTTTTTGCGTTTACATTCTTCCTTTCGTGTTGTTCTCTTGAGTTGTCTGAAGAAATGATTTGCCCTTGATGCCGTGGCTTCCAAACTTTTTTTGGATTTTGACCTTTTAGAGAAAAATAAAATCTGCTCACATAGGCATCTTTCTGTGAACGTCAAGCAGTTGCACCAAAAAGTATTTTTTCCTTCACAGATTTGAAATTAGTTTCTGAGACCTGGAGAGGTAAAAGTAAGATTAAAAATGTCTGAGGAAATAAAAAGAAGTTGTGCAGCGGGAATATGTTTTATGTTCTTCTATCTTGTTTATCATCCTGTGACCCATCAGATTTATCTCACTCCCAGGTTTGGAACAATAAATGTAGTGCTATTTGTCTTTTTCACATTTGTGCCATTTGTCTCTCTGCTGGTGCACAGACAGTTCTGGCTTGGTAAATTTCCAGAACTGGTTCGCACTTCAACAGGTTTGAGAGCTGAACATTATGGTGCGGAAGTTGGGGTAATTTCTTTGGGAATTACTTCATGGTGAATATGGCTTTTGCTTATGTTTTATCAAAATGGTGCCAAATTTCTTGCTGTAACACCCCCCATAGTCAGGGACACCAGTTTTGACCAACATTTTTTGATGGAAATGCTTGATTCTAATGCCCTATCTAAAGCTGTATTAGATTGGGCACCAGAGATAATTGAAATTCATGACCAGCGTTAGTCTCTGTTGTAATCAGTGACTAGTGCTGTTGATAGATCACAGTAGAAGGAGCATGAGTTAAATATAGAGATGACTGAATTCCATTTAGTGTGTTTAATTTCATGAATGTTGTGCGCATTTGATGCTATAACCAACCATCAATAGGTTCTGTTATTGTAACGGGAGAATTAAATGTTTATATTATAAAAAGAATCATATCTGCATGTTAAATATGTTAAAATATTGAGCTGTGTAAATATGATAGAACAGTGCAGATGATATCTTGAATGTCTACATTTAATTCAGTTTAAAGCTCTGAAACAAGGATTAAGTAAGACTTGTTTTTTTTCAGCTACTGTTTCCAAGGTCTAAAACCAATTGATAGTCATGTCGTCGCTCGGTGTTGACCAACCAGCTCTCGGGAGGTCTGGTGAATGTAAACAGAGCTACAAACCCCATGGTGATTAGAGAACACTTTTCCTCTCGGGTATAGCCACTAAAACCATCTTTTCGTACCACTCGCCACCCGTCTGACCCTGCAGTGTGTTTACCTCCCCCACTTCCATAATACTTACAGTGCCAGAACGCATGACAGCTTTACTGTAACACTGTGAACTCAGCATGTGCAGAGGATGAGCAGGCCTGCCCACTTCACCTCTCAGATTAAATAGAATCTGACAGCTGGACTGACGAGCTGCTACTCCAGATGTTCTTTATGCATCTGACCAGCAAATTCCCTGCAGGTAGCCATGCTTTCAAGGACTCCTCATATTCACTTTTTCTCTAGTGGATCTCCTGTTGCCCTGACGTTGGGGCCACTGACTTTAGGTTCTGCTCACACAGTCTGTCCTCATGGATACCGAGCGTGAAGGTTGCCTGTGTTTGCTGTCATCCTGAGCTCATTAGGTCCTCCACAGGCCACAGTCAGTTCTTGTTGGGTGAGGAGGTTTGCAGACTCCCTTCACTTTTCTGCTCCTGAGATCTCTTGGAGAGGTCTAGCACTAACCTCAGCGACAGATTTCTCAAACCATTTAAACATTAATAATTGACTGATGTTCTTTGCTCCACTCTTCTACTTCAGCTTGAGTGTGTACACATTAAATGTTGATGTTCTTTAGGGTACTACAACACAAAGGCCAGTGTGGAGAAGAAAATTTTACTCTTCTGTCATGCAACTACGGCTAAAATGTTGTTTGTGTTTTTAGCAAAACATGTATGCTTTCAGTTCATATGGGATTATCACTTTCAAGACTAATGTACATACATTTTAAATAAGTCTCACCACAGCATCCAGGTAGTAGCTCTTCCACAGAGCTTTTGATTAACCTGTGGTAAAAAAAAAATTAAAAATTTGTGCAGCTGTTGAAGCACCAAAGCTTGAGATTCATTGTTGACCTTAAAAAGTGCAAAACTGCTAATGAAGGGCTTTCACCTTTGGATTTACTAAAGTTGCTACAGGTTTTTGTCACTTGGAGATAAACAAATACTTCTGTTCATTTGGTGAAATTACTGAAGTTGTTGGATCATCTCTTGAGGACCTTTTTTCCTGTCAGCAGCTCTGTGATCAGAACTGAACAGTGAAGCTATGAGCTGGAAAACTAAAACTATGAGCTCAAAGTCAAGAACTACAGAGTCAGGCCACAATTCTCTGCGGGTTTGTCACACACAAGTAGCCCTGTGATCTATTGTTAGCATAGAAATGTTGAATATATGGAAATGGTCTGCACTTATGTAGTGCTTTTCTACCTTAGTGGCACTCAAAGCACTCTACGATGTTCCCCATTCATGCTTTTCCACACACCTTCACTCAACAATGTCCACAGGGCTGGCATGCAAGGTGCTTGTCTGCCATCGGAGCAACTTTAAGTTCAGTGTCTTGCCCAAGGACGCTTCAGCATGAAGAGGATGCAAACCTTTGTGATTACTGGACAACCTTGTTCTACCACCTGAACCACAGCCACCCACAAAAAAAGCAGCCAAAACAGCTTTAAAGTGCTTTTGAACATGAGGCAAACTCCTTCTGATGCAAATCATTTGGCATGGCTTGAAAACGCCAGAACACCTGCTAAACTGACCTTGTGGTGATATCATTTTCTCAACTGCTCTTAACAAGGTCATGACTTCTGGAGTAGTGTTTAGAAAATTTAAGGTGATGTGCTCTTCCATGACCACTTGAAAGCAACATATTGACTTTTTAAAAAATTTTTTACTCATGAATATTGACAGGTCTGTCGAATTAATCCTGAGGGGAAAAACACTAGATAGCTTTGTTCAACCTGGAGAAAAATAAAATGACTGCTTGTCGAGATTTTATTTTTTACCAGCTTCTACAGTGAGGCTATGATTAGAGGAGATGAAATGAATCATATGAACTTCCCTTGACCCTAACCTAGAAATTAATTATTAATTATAGTCGTACTCCACGAGGACGTGGCTGACTTTATCATCACACCTGATGCCAGTCTGAGTGTTTTCTTTTTCTTTGTCACATTTTATTTTAAATGTTGAGAGCATGCATCAAAGAGCTATTAAAACCTATAAAGAACACAGGAACACATGCCAAGGAAAATGTGAAATCATACCCTCACAAAGAGAACCAATAAAAGCACTCCAGAGTCACGTTTTTTTGCTTTAACATGTGCACAATTGTGTCTTTAGTCACTCTGTCATGTGGCTGTCTTAGGAGACTTGACACAGACAGCATATGTAAAGCCCACAGTGATGCACCAGACAGCGCTGCACAGCTGAAACATCACAGACTAACTACATGATAATATATTCATGACTTTCCTCACTGACTTCTCCCTATTTATACCCCATCCTTGCTGTTCTGTGTATGTGCATAGCATGTTTATTTTATTGAGTATATATTCTCAAAGACTGCCAAAGTGTAAGTGATGCAGGAGAAGCGCAATTATTTTTACCATTACAGGTTTATCTTGTGCACTTGAGCTCATGTCAGTCAGATCTGCAGTATATTCCTCCTTACAGACATCAGCTTGGTGTTTAGTCATCAGCAATAAGCTCTGACTTCAACCGCATTAGAAAAAAAAAAAAAAAAAAAGTAGAAGGAAAAGGACCCATACACACTCACAGAGGCTCAGAGCTTCTCTGGAGCTCTTTGAAATATTTAAATGCTGGGAGCGTTTTTAATGTGAGATTGATGGAATAGGGTCAGTGTCAGCATTGCAGCTACTATAGCCGTCTCAGAAAGGACTTCACACCCAGCAAATGATGACGCTCAACATTTTTACCAGGAATCTATTTACATCTGTGCAAAGTGGCATTTTAAGATATTTAAGATCAAGCTGCTGCTTTTTTTTCGTTCTGTTAACCATTTTCTAGAATGGTTACCAGTTTAAAATGGAAATGGCATGTACATGGCTTTTTGGAGAAAGAAGAAACCCATGTAGAAGAAATTAACAATCTGCAAATCCCTTTACATAACGCAGTCTTCCATGCCTGCCCCCCATGGTAAAAAATAGAAAATGCAATTTTCATTTTTTTCATGTTCCCTTCTTGCTATCAGTCTTGCAGTACATTTGAGGTGACATCCCAGCAGGTCTGAAAGAGTCTTTCAGTTCATCAGATTAATCCTTTTCTTTCTTTTCTGGCAGCAAAAAATACAGATGCCATTAACACGAAATACCGTTTTAAAAATTATGCAGTATTGCAATTACTGAGCGTTAATTTAGGTTTTATTTTGTATTTTTCCATGATCCAGATAGAACCTCTGCAGAAAAAAAGGACACAAATATGCATCAACTCATCGGACAGTATGTGTGTATAGTATGCTGTTTGTTCAGTGATAGGTGGAGGCCTCATGACAAGCAGCAGATTTATGCTTGTCTCTTCCTCCCACACTTTTCAGGGTAGAGAGGAGAGATGATGCCAGAAAAAGATTCATTAATAATGCAGCGAGAGGCTGGAGCCTCACCACTTTAACATGACGAAAAAACCCTACAGCTGTTAGACCAGCACAATCCTCTCATCAAGTGGAGAGCACAATTTATCCAACCAGTGTACACAACCGTAGATGAGCTGCAGTATATTTAGCTTATTGTGCATACGGAAGACGTGTTTGCCAACTGAGTTGCGGAGCGAGAAGAAAGATCAAATGCAGTGAGAAAGTAGGAGAAGCTCATCACTGCAGCTTGAGATTTTCTCCTCAATCAGCACGGCTAAGCACTGCCCTCTGTTGGATGAGTGATCCAAGGGCATAAAAGTAATGATGTTGAAATAACAGAGGCTGCAAACAAAGCAAATGTTTGACTACATCACTAATAAGATTAGTCTCAGTTAGTAGCAAATGAGTGAAAACTGCACAATACATTTTTTGATATTTTAATTGGCTGAATGATTAAACACCACAATCTAACTTCTACAATCCTAAGAAACTACACAGCTTGCTTCTTAAACATAACTCCATTTATGCAAGAACAAGTGCAAATAGGAATGAATGTGAATATAACTGTGATTATATGAGTAAAGAATAAAGAGTACATTACAGTAGAATCAGTGTAATCCCACACCTGTGGTAATAATGTGGCCATCATTGTGTTTCTGAATCTCACCATGTGTGTAGTTAGCAAAATATGCCTGGAAATGTTTTCAGCAGAAGACCGTTAAAGTCACAAGGCAAATGTCAAACTGTGACAACATTATTGAACAATTCAAATTAAATGATACAAATAAACAAGCAATCACAGAACAAGAAGATGATCAGTCACTTGATCACAATGTGGCTACAGAAGCACAAATACAGACATTTCAGTTCATTTGTTCACCTTGATGCTGAGACATTTCACTTAAATCCCCAAATGTCAAGTTTAAAGTCAATGTGGACAAGACCATCAGCCATCTGTATTTTCTCACAGCTAGAACAGCTGAATCCAGACTTCTGATTTCAACATTCACACTTGTGCTCAAGAAATGCCATCATGTCTTGTATTAAAAAGGCCACTGACAAGCTTCGCTAGCAGTGAATCTATCATAGGAAAACTTAATTAAAGGCCGAGATAAGTTATTTCACTAGCAGCAGCCTGGGCTACGCAGTTGGAAGACACAAACTGTGATGCATCGTGGTGGTTGTAGATCACAGTAGAAACCAATGCAGCCACTTCTCTCTGTTTCCTCTGTCATGTTCTAGTTTCAGAAATCATTTCACGTTGTCACGGACGCCCTTGTTTTATGGCATAACTCACTTTCCAGCAGCGAATTTCCTCTATAAGAAAAGAGTGCACTACAAAACAGCTTTCATATGACAAGTAACTGTAAATAGTCATCCGGCAAGGACATTTGGGGAGGAAATAAAAGATGCTTGTCAGCCTTTTCTTGGTTGCAGATCTGACAAAAGGCTGGATGGAAGTCTGTCAGAGCGACAGAACTGTCAGCGGTGGTTGCTACTGGCAACAAAGCGTGACTGCTCCTCAGAGGATTGTGGACTAAGATGACATCTACGCTCAATAATGAGGGATTTTTGTAATCACTGAGGTGCTTGGATTAATCCAGTCACTAAAGGTAATTAACTGCACTTATTGAACTACTGTATTTGAAGTTGCATGTCCAGTATGTAGGATTTAGGGTAATCGACAGAAGTGGAATACATTATTCACAATTGTGATTTCATTAGTGTATAGTCACTGAAAAAATAAGAACTGCTGTGTTCTTGTTGGCTTACCATGAGCCCTGTGTATCTGCAGAGACAGCAGGTTCCTCCACAGAGTCCCACCATGTGTCTGCTGAGAGGGCCTTTGATGTTTTTCACATTTTTAGCAGCAGCCATAGGCTCTCTAACTATACTGTGAAGGGGAGGTGAGGTGATGGGAATTTAGTTGGTTGGAATCCACAAAATCACCACTAGCTGCCACTAAATCCCACAAACAGGCCTTTAAAGGTAGTCCACTTGAACTAAGGTCTACATCGATTTTGTGGCTCTTTATACTTCTACTCCACAGCATTTCAGAGGAATATAGATTGGCTACTGTTTGTGTATGTCTTGCTACAAATGGCATATAAAACAGAAGAGTATATGAAGAAGGTAAACTTAGCTACAGCTTGACCAACCACAACAGTAGCAGGCATGCTAATGTCATAACCCAGCAAATAGACTATGACAAAGATGAGATACGATTCAGGTATTGCCCACCAAAGTGCTTTTTTCTAAATAATACTAATAATATGGAAGTGAAAAGTGACATCAATTCTAATCATTTATACTAATGTAACAATAAAACACTAACTATTCTACATAATACTAAATGTTTTTGCCAATAACTCTGCACTTTTACTTGTGTTATTTTAAATGTACAACTTTTACATTTAATGGAGTTGTATTGCTGCTTCTGGCATGTTCTGTAGTAAAAAAAAAAAAAATCACAATTTTTTCTTCCACCGCCACTGACAAATGTTGTTGTCCGTGTAGACACACTGTGGTATACCTGATGCAACACGACTAAACAGAATATTCTATGTAAGCCCAGCAAGATTCACCAACAATCTCTATCTCTACTACATGTGTGATGTTTTTTTTTAAAACTACATATTTCTCTTTGGTTTCACTTCTTTATGGTACACACTGCACCTCTCTGCACTCATACTGATGATATCCAGAGATACCTCACATCTAGTGCAGCACACTCCTGGCAACCTTCGTGAGAGGTCCATGCAGCCAAAAGACCTGGATGTTACAAAATTGTCTGACAAGTCAAGTACAATAGATATGCAATGCTGTTATATCTCCACAGCGCCACTGTCTCATTTAGTCAGGATTTCAAAACTAATTGAAGGTTGGAATATACGTTTAAATGAACACAATGCAGACAGTTCTCATTCTTTCAGCTGAGAATAACTGACAAAATAGGAGAAAGAAAGTAACTATGCCTATCTTTGACTGGAGAGTGGTTTTCCTGTCTATTCTCATCTAGACTGCTACATCCGCCTCTGTTTTTACTTTAATGTTACCATCAGCCCTTCATGATATCTGTCTTTACCTTCTCATTCTGGGTATTTGTCACTTTTCGAAGTGATTTTTGAGAGATTTCTAAACACACTCAAAGTCTATTTTTTTCTGCCTTTCAGACCTTTTCAGCTCATAGCAGCCAGACGTCCTCTGGCAAAGACTTTTTTCTGGCTGTTTTTCAGTAAACAGAACTAAATGTGATTGATCACTTTATCATTAATGCCAAAATCCTGCCTGAGGGAATTAGACAATCAAAGTCACTTTCAAATAACTCCTCAAGACAGACTTCTAATGACTTTTATAAGGCATTATTGTTGGTGTTTCAATCCTAAATCGGTCGCTGCGGTTGTTGATGACTGACTTTCAAGAATCTAGTGGCCCATTTACTGCTGTATATATTCCAGTAATTTATAGGGTATTTTAAGACATATTTAAATCACAGTCTATTTCAGTAAAACTGCAAAGGCTATTGATGTCAAATCTAGAGCAGCTTTACAATAAATCAAATGTCCAACTTAACCACAAAGATAAATAAAGTTCAGAGGCCTTTTTACCTCAAGAAATTAAAGCTCTGTGACACACAGCAACAATAAGCTGGCATTCAAAACAGCTGTTGTACTGTGCAGTTAAATCAGTTCAATAAGCCAGTGCTATATAATGTAATTCTCATTTTCTAACATTTTTTTATAATTTTTTTTGTATTGATCTTGTAATCTAAATTTCATTCTGAATTATTTTACCATGTATCTTTTGTTTACTTTTCCAATTTATGCTCATTTTTTTTTTGTTGAAAATCCAGTTTTTTAACAGTTGTTGCTTGTCTTATATTACTTCCTCCATTAATTGGTGCTTTTCTGTGTCTTGAAGCACCAGTTAAAAGTGTAGTGCAGTGGTGAGGTGATAAGTGTGATTATAGTAGCTGCACTACTTTGACACCTGTAGAAATGAAGCTGGAAACAAACTCTGGTTTAAAAGAAACCTAAATTGGAAAAAAAAAAGCAAAAAATTTCAAGAAGTTCCTGTATTATCACCATCCCCAGGTCTCCACTTGTTCATTCTCTCATCTAAATTTACTCATGCTGCTGTATTGTTCAGAAAAAAAAAACAATCAGTTCACAGTCAGTACATTTTGAACGAATAAGAATGAAGGAACATAAAATATTTCTCGGATGTACAAACTGGGTGCTGATGCAGCGTCTGCAATATCACCTGATTTACTAAATCGCTTAAATCCAGCTTGCAGTTTGGTGTGTTACTAATTTTACTTGGTTATGTGCTCAACCTCATTTTCCTCCTTGCTTAAAAATAAATCTGTAATACACATTTATCACCAAAAGAGGGCAGCAAGAAGCTTTTTATAACGGAGCAATTGGCCTAAATATGAGCTGATCTTAGTGAATGAAATGTAATTAAAGTATCCTTCAGTGATTACAATCCACAGTCACATGTAATCTGCAATCCTTTCCCTTTATTCAGTCACACTGAGCTCTATTCTTAAGCTGGTATCACAGCAGAAAATGCTGATTTGTAGAGAGGCCATATGAAAGCATGTGTTGGACCACCCTAAGAACTATTGATATGTTGTTGAGGGAAATACATTCAATATATTCATCAGACCTCGGTATGATGTTGCTTTTAGTTTCAAATATGATGCATATATTCCATATGAAGCACATTAAAATGGAATCATGCCTTAAGTAATCACAGTTATGAGTTTTGCAGTTAGTAGTTTCAATCACAGCATGAGAAAAAATCCCAGTAGTTTGCATGATAAATCATGTTTGAACTATGGAAACACATCTTATGCTGTGAAAGTGGCTTGCAGTACTGTGTATTAGATTAAATATATTACCATACATCATCATGTCCACAAAATGAATTCAGAAGAGAAGAGAAACAAACTCATTAGTTGAATTCATTTGTTTGGCTTCTCTATATTTTCAGGCTGCACCAAGCTAAATGTGAGACAGATGAAACAACCAGCATGTGTTCCCATTGTTACTGCAGTAAAATATCCAAATGTACAAAGTCTGATCAGACTAAGGTTGCACAATATGACACTATAACACAAACTCAGGGGTTTATGTTTGACCATTAGCTCTGTGCAGCCACCAGATTTAGTTCAAAGAAATAATTCATGATGACAACACTGCCCCAGATATTTGCACTTGTTTCATGTTTATAATCTAGCCTTATTTTGGGTATTATCTCACAGTCAACATAAAATATATGTGAATGCAGAGAGAGTGAATCTGATAGTCAGAATAATACAGCCATATAAGAGTTTGCATTTTAAAGTGAGTTTGGTATCTATAGTTTATTGCAGCGCTTGTGACCAAATGTAGCGTAGCAGAAAATCTCCTCCTTGGGGAAGGCGCCTCCTGTCAGCCCTCCCCTCCGCTGGAAGAGTCGCTCTGCTTTTTCTGTCTGCATCTGTGACATTTCAACCTGATGACTGGAGCTGTCAGCACCGTGTGGAGTTGGGCTCTGCGATTTTTAAATGTGTATGGTTATATTCGCTCCGGTAAGTTCCATTCATCTCTTTAGTTTGGTGACAGTGACGTCTGCTCCTCTTCACTTGTAGTGCTAATTACAATGGACGAATCACAACATGTTTCTAGATTTGATCTTGATGTTTTTGATGTCATGATTTGCCAAGTGAAAAGCCCTTTTGATAAATTGTGCTTCTGGTTTGGCGACAGAGCAGTTTGTCAACGTTTAAAAGAAAGTTCAGAGTTGCTGACACAAATTAAAGATCTCCATCTTTGCGTAAAAATGCAATCAAGCAAAATATAAAGATTAAACACTGACAGGCTCCAGACTTGTGTAATCACATCCACAAACTGGATCTCACTGTACTGCTGTGGCCTCCCTCCAGGGCACAGTGTGCAGCTTTGTTAGTTGTCTTCCAACCTTTAAATTATTCAGGTTTTGTTTTCAAACCAATTATACATCCTAATAATCAGTCGTGTCATTTATTGATGTGTGTACATAATGCAGGAAGCTACTGTCGCACATTGATCGAAATAAAATGCTTTTGCTGAATCCAAATAACTGAATTTTGAACTGATGGTGATCCTTTAATGACTTTTCTTTCTTTTCATAGATTTTTGCCATCTGTGCTTTTGCAACATGTGGAGGATACTATGGTCACCTCCAGGTTAAAGTGGACTGTGCAGACAGGAGGCAGAGCAACCTCAGCATCAACATTGATTTTGGCTATCCTTTCAGGTAGAGTAGCTGTGATTTCTTTTACATCTTGTCTAACCAAAGACTGTTGTTTTGAAGTCCTAAGCATCTGACACAGAGTAGTTTCACTGAAAATAATGGCAAATAATTAACATTTCACCTTTTATTTCATTGGATAATTAAAGTATAGCCATGTATATCATTTAGTCTTTGACAGTTAACTCACGAACGGTTACAATTTTTTTTAGATCATTTTATATAATTTTCAAATATAACTAGTTGCCGATGTCCACTTTTTTTTAACTTTTTATTTTTATTTTTCCAGTTTAACATATAACTTTAACTGAGACAAGATCAGTGATATAATACAAAAAAAAGGTACAAAACATAATGCATACATAAATATTGCTGCATATGGTGCAAATGTACAGCCGATATACATTCTACATTGCAAAGGTAAAGAGAAAGACACAGAATAACATACAGACCAATATGTACACATACATATATATACATATATGCACGCATATATACACACATACCCCTACATATATACACATGTACACATTCACACACACATACCTATTCATCGTGTGTCAGGGCCCGTTTCCATTACTCAAAGAACCACCTCAACAACCCAAACAGTTCACATTATCAGGTAGTTTCCGACCATGCTCCACCTCCGATCAAAAAGGTCCATTCTCAACTGTAGTGACGCAGTCATTCTTTCCATAAGATACACCTGTCTTAACCTCTGCTTCCACTCAGCCACAGTTGGTGGTTTAACATTCTTCCAATTTGCTGTTATAGTTTTCTTAGCAACCAACAATAAAATATGCAGACTATATCTTTGGTCAGCACTGAAAAGGTCGACCGGTATAACACCAAGTAAGTAAAACAGTACATTTGAAGGGATTTCTTTTTTCATAATTTTCTCCATTTCATCTTTAATATTTTTCCAGTATTCAAAGATAACTGGACAATCCCAGAATATGTGTGTGTGGTCTCCTATTTTACCGCATTGTCTCCAGCACGAAACTGCTGAGGAATCTTTAACAAAATTTGAGATATCCAAAGGAGCATGAAAAAATCTGGTTTTAAGTTTCTAGTCGAATTCTTTCCACTGCTGACCGTTGATACCTTTATGACTATTGTTACAAAGTTCATCCCAAAGTTCGTCTTCTATTTTGGTATTAGATTCCAGCTCCCATTTCTCCTTAATATTATAAGTATTCTCACAAGAGTCTGATGAAAGTCTTTTGTACAAATGGGAAACATGTTTACATGATGGGAAATGTTTTTCCAAGATTGTAATAAAATATTCTAATATTCTATACTATTTGGAATTTTGCAAATTCGGTCTTTTTCTTTATGATTTGTAACGTAGTGCCTAATTTGCAAATATCTATAAAAATCATTTGAGGGAAGGTCAAATTGTTCCTGGAGTTTGGTGAAGGACTTCAAGTGTGTTTCTTTAAATAACTGATCAAAAATAGTAAGACCTTTAGCCGCCCATCTCCTAAAGCCATGATCTAAAATCGAAGGTGGAAAATCAACATTGCCCACTATGGGCATAGCTCGAGAGATAGATCCACTATCTTTAAGCATCTTTTTAACTTCTGCCCAAACCTTTATAGTATGTTTTATCCATTCATTTCCAATCTTCATTTTATTGATATGTTTCAAATCTAGAAAGGGCAGGACAGATAATGGTACACCCTTAACCTCATCTTGTTCTATTTGAGTCCACTTTACCTCCTCATCGCCGCTGATCCAAGTTACAATCGCTGCTAACTGGGTTGGCCAATAAAAAAATTTCAAATTCGGCAATGCCAGACCTCCTTTATTTTTATCCAGATACAATATTTTAAGTCTAATTCTGGGTCTCTTGTGTTGCCATATAAATTGAGAGATTAATTTGTTTAACATGGTAAAAATGAAACTTGGAACTCTTATGTGCAGCGACTGGAATAAAAAGGAGACGAGGAAGCAGATTCATCCTTACAGTTTCAACTCTGCCAAACAGAGATAGGGGGAGGACTTCCCAGCGGGTCAGATCGCTCCTTATTTTTTCAATCAGTTTATTATAGTTTGCTTCAAACAGTTTTGTGGTTTGAGGTGTTATAACAATACCCAAGTATCCAAAACCTTGTTTAGACCAGTGAAATGACACTGTCCTGTTAAGTTGATTGAGCCACATTCCTGATATCATCATTGCCTCTGATTTATTTTGATTAATTTTATATCCAGAGATGTCTCCATAACCTTTTAAACACTGCATGAGTTGAGGTATTGAAGTAAAAGGATGTTTTATAAAAATCAAGATGTCGTCCGCGAAGAGGGATATTTCATGAATTCTCCCCACACCGTCCTCAACCCCCCCAGTCTGAACATCCTGCCGTATGGCCTCGGCAAGAGGCTCAATACTTAGAGCAAAGAGGATGGGGGAAAGAGAATCTCCCTGTCTCACTCCTCTATGGCCAACTTAAGATTTTTAAAGAAATAATTTATTTTTTCTTTTTTTGATTCTTGCAAGGGACCCTTATATAATTGTTCATAATATTTAGCAAAGGCAAACTGAAATTCACCACTTGTCTCAGGTAGAACAGAATAAGAACATTAAGAACACAGAACAGAACTTCCACATTTCCAGCCAGACACAGAACATAATCTGTAGCTATGTCTGACCCCCGGTGATAATGGGACAGAGGGTGGTGACCTGACCCCTCTGCGGTAGATCGCACACAATGTGCAATAATAACCAATATTATATTGACATGTAAAAGAGGTCTTAGTGAGTGTGACTCATGTAAACATAAAGAGTCCTCCGTCAGAACCTGTTCTCTTTTGTTTTAATATTTTGTGACAACTTCAGGTTTTAAATTAAGCTTTAATATCCTTTAGTCATTGTCCATACATGTTCACTTCTATAGCTTAAGTAATCTCAGCCTCCAAATTGAGGCACATTAGGATAGCTTTAGGCATCATATACCTTGTTCATATTCGTCCTCCTTCTCTTCTTCCATCGTGGCCTTCAGATCCGATGCTGCCAACATGCTGCTTTTCTTTCTCCTTGCACTGATGTTCCATCCTTCAGTCAGTCTCTCCTCGATGCGCTCCTTCTCTCCGTACTGCAAAGAAGAGACAGAAAAGATTTGAAACTGCGTCTCTGTTTGACCGTGTTGTCAGGCTCTGAGCAGAAGAGCTGTTCTCTTTCGAAGCTCAACCAATTTAAGGTCAGGAAGCTGGACAGCTGAGCAAGAAGTCGACCCAGTTTGACATCCTAGAGTCTAAAATGTTTCCCTGCATCATTAGACATGACTGTACCTTGAGTCTTATCAGTTAAGAGTTAACCGTAGGTGGTCTGTTGTGGTCTTTTTACAGCATTTTGTTACCATTTTGTCACATCTGTAAATATGTGGCATCTAAACTGCTTAGTGATTCAATGACAAGTTGGGTAAACACCACTGAAATGTTTCAAGCCTTGTTGTATCACAAAGTATAATATATACAAGAGCTATATATAGATTACTGTCATGTGTCAGGTTTTGCCCTAAAATTAGAATGCAGTCATCATGGATTAAATGAAATTACAGTTCAATGCAGAAAACTGAGCCTTTAACAGATGTTAATGAGTTTATTTTTCAAAAGTAAAGTACAGAGACACGATAAAAAAAAGAAGTAAAGCTGCTTTAGTGTTTATCGGAAAAGATTGCTCCCCAATCTTTATAAAATCGATGTATGTTAGGACTGGGCTGTGGACTGAACAGTATTTGAGTTTACGTTTCAGCTCAGCACATATGGACTAAAAGACTGACCTCCTTGTTTAACTGAGTGACTCCTATTTACGGGTCACAGTTTACATTTTATTTGGGTGATGAATGATGTGCATGTGCTTGTGACTGTGAACTCTCTGGTTTCGTGGTACAGCAGCGTAATCAACCGCCTCCATTCCACGTGCTACAGAATCACTGTCAGCGATGGGCAAGCGTCTTATAAACAGTTCACCTGGTTTGACTTATTTCACACAAATAAGCTCTATAAACTGCACAGTTATCCAGATTGCTGACTGAATGTGGATTTTTTTGTTTTTGTTTTTTTTTTACATACATTGCTAAACCTGCACAGTGTGAAGATGTTGCAAAAATGTAACCTCTATTGTTACTATAGTTGTTTGGAACCCATTTTTAATTATTTATTCATCACAAGCTCATGCTCTAATGCAACCCCAGTAGTGTAATGAACACCCAGCCACCCACAGTCACCACCCCTTTACCCTCTGCAAGATAACCCAATAATTAAGTCAGTATCATTACAGTCACACAGGAGCTGTACTCACTGATGCCGTACAGCACGTTAGAAAGGATGTAACATGAAATAAAATATATAAAGTAATGATAAAATGGCAACTCTTTCACTGAAAACATGGTTAATCCACAATATATGTCCAGATTTAACCTTGATCTTCTTAAAGTGACAGCTGCCCACTTTACTTTTTTGTAAACCTCTAATTTTAGATATTGCTTTGATTTTCTTGCTTTTGTCACATAGAAAAGCCAAGGTGCAGAACAGCTTGTCTGTCTTTGGCAGCCACTTCAAAGCCTTGTACATCTTATGATCTTATGGGAAAGAAGGTATTTAGCATAGTATTTCTTAGCTGGGTTTCTTAAAGCTTCCATTTTTAGCAACAAGCCTATGCTAATGAAAGTGCTCCCCAAAGTGGCTGTGAGCTGCTCAAGTGACACTACACATGTTAGTTTGACAACAAACGTTTTTTTCCCCTCTTCCTCTTTCTGTACTGCAGATTACATCAAGTGCATTTCAAGGCTCCTTTGTGCGACGTGAAAAGAGAAGAGATTCTTTTCCTGGATGGCGACTTCTCCTCAGCTGCTCAGTTTTTCGTGACTGTGGGTGTTTTTGCTTTCCTCTACTCACTGCTGGCAACAATTGTCTACGTCTTCTACCAGAACAAGTACCTGAAGCACAACAGAGGCCCACTCGTGGTCAGTGAGTTTTTACCTTCAAATTTTAACAATTACCCCTTTAATGAGCTTTAATTAGGCAATTGTATGACATGAGATAAATTAGTTTTAATGTAATACTTTGTGTGATTTTTTTCTCTTTATGTTTGTCCTGAGCAGGATTTTGTTGTGACAGTCATCTTCTCCTTCATGTGGCTGGTCAGCAGTTGTTGTTGGGCCAAAGCTCTCTCTGACATCAAGACAGCCACAAACCCAACACAGGTGCTTCTTCTCATGTCTGCCTGCAGAGCTCAGGAAAACAAATGTTCAGTTACAGAGGAGCCTCTCTGGTCACGTCTTAATACAGCAGCGGTAGGTATTAAGACACACAATCTGACACAAAACTGGATAAAACAAGCCATTTACACCTGTCTGTTTTTGTGTTTTCACCTGCAGGTTTTTGGTTTTGTTAATGTGGTGCTCTGGGTTGGGAATATTTGGTTTGTCTTCAAAGAGACGGGCTGGTACAAGACTGGGCAGAGATACCCGACCAGGAGTGCTTCTGGGAAACGTTCAAGTGAAATGCGACAGCGACTCTACAGCGAGAGCAGCTTCGACCAGCCAGAGGAGGGTTTTGGTCTCTCCAGGCAGAACAGTTTCAATCAGTCAAAGAGTGATTTTGGTCTGCAGAGACAAGCTAGCATCAACCAGTCACAAGTAAGCTTCAGCTTACCGCAGACATATCTGGGTAAACCGGTCATTTATGATAGACGGGATAAGGTCGTTTCTAAAGGGCCCATGATATTTGTCAATGAGATGTGATAGCTCAATAATGGGCATTGTGTGGAAATGACAATGTGTTGTTGCCATGTTTAGTTTCTGAATACATGATTACTCACTAAATAAAGCTCTGATGGCTTGTCACAAAAAGTATTTATAATATAATAGATTTTTTTAATGTAAGTTATACCATCAAATGAAGAAATTTTGAGTTATTAATTTAATTACGTTTTGCTCTAAGAGTATTTGAGTTGCATATTTATTTATTTATTTACTTTAAATGTCTAATTTTGTTATATGTTTGGTGGATCTTTGGCGATAAGCAGGTGCTGTTGTGGACTGTTTGCTGTGTATGTCTCAGTAAGTCATCAAGTGTTTTGCAGTCAAAACAACGCAAGAAAATACACTGCGGGATGAAATGTTGTATTTGGTTAGTTTGCAATTTGCATGTGTGCAAGATCACTGTAGTTTATCCACCAGATGCAATGTCCTCGCAAATAAGGACACCAGCTATTAGCGGGACAAAAAGACAGTTAGTGCATCCAACGACAGGAAATATGAGGGTCATTTAATTACTCAATTTCAATCCAGTTTTCAAACATTTATAATTAAGCTAAATACATCTCTGTTGAAACATAATGAGATTTTTGACAAGCCTTGTGTCAAAAATCTCTTGTTCAGCAATATTCTTGTGTGAATGCTAAACATGTATGAAAACAACCAGAAACTACACTGGCACCTTGTTTGCAACATGAAACCCAGTCACAGCGGAGAACAGATAATGTTTGTTATATAACTCGACGCTTTCTGGAAGGTAGCCTAAACATTCGCTGTGATGGTCTCTTGCTGCATTACACTTCCTTAGAATTAGAAGTCATATTTAAATATTTTATAATGCGCAGTGTTTGTTTACTATGTTAAATAAATGGTTTAATCAAATTATGTCAAGTGTTGTGGTAGATATACACAGACTAAATGATTTACTCCATGTCTGTTGCCTTCATTGAAAATGTTGAAAATTTCCCAAACAAACATTTTTGAGCTCAGGAGTATTGAGATTCTATTCTATCATGATATACTTCATGCCTCTGTGAATTTCTCATTTACTGTGACTACATTTGAATTGTCTTGGAAGTTCTTGACATTAGGACAAATTGCTTTAGCGTAATGCCGGGGCTTTATGAATTCTACATGTTTTGAATCTTACCTATACTGTAAATGGAAAACACTTTACATTACAGCACATGTTGTGGGCTATACAGCATATAAAGAGTATGAAAAAGCAGTGTGTCGGTGCAGAAGTATAACCAATGTGCTCCAGTTCTCTCAATAAATATTTAATGTTTTATTGTATAATTTATTCACTTTGTCATTATTGATGGATTTCTTGATATTATAATCCATGTGTGTCAAGTCCACCTCTCTTTCCCTCCAAAGGACATGAGGACAACTCAATTCAAATTTCCAACTCAAACTTTTATTTTCCTTTTAGTTGGTTGGTCATGATATTTCAATAGGTTGTAAACCTTTAAAGACAGAAACAAATTTCACACCATCAAACACAGAACCAAAAAGTTGACATATTACCCACTTAACCATTTAAATGAATCAATCACTTAAACCTTTTTAAAGCAAATAAAGAATAACCAACATTTTAGTAAAGTTTAGTAAAGTTTTAACATTTAACAGAACATATATATTTTCTATATTTTTACTTTACTTAAAATCAAAATGAAACATCTTAATTCAAACTCATTTGACATAAAAATGAAGTAAATGCTGCAGGCTTTTATTAACCAATCACACAGTGAGCAGTTAACATAAACTTGGCCATATCAAGAAACATTTCAAACCACCAGAAAAGCAAATAAACATTTCACCAACCATTGGTGTCTTTGGACTGAATCCATGAGTGGACTTGGATCTTCTTTGTTCTTTCCTCGTGTCTTTCTCTTCTGAAGATTGTTTGGCTGACTGACTGAGCTTCCGCCAGTACTTCCCAGGTGCTTTCAATCAGTGATCACTGATCAGGTGTCAAGCACCTCTTTGCTGCTGCCGGTGCATTCTGGGAAGTGTAGTATTTAGTTCCATTTCCTGAGCTTCAGCTCAACAATGTGGGACTCCAGATTGTTTGCATTTGGACTTTTTCAGTGAATACTGATTTCAAATGGAAAATGACTGCTGCATCAGAGGAACTTCACATAATATTGTTACTTTTAAGAATTATTTTATATGCCTCCATGTTAATATCTCTCCTCTATACATCTTCTAATAGAGCATTGTGTGTTGCATTCTAAGACAATAAATCATAAATTTAATGTAGAATATGTTAAAATGCCCACGTTGAATGTAACTGATGTCACTCTTATACAGTAACTTGAGGGTGTATGTTATCTGTTCATAGAGATGTTGCGTTTATATGTAAATTGCAGGCATTCTGTGTAGTTTGGGGCTGTTTTTTTTTCGAATCTTGCTCTGCACATTTCTTCAATGTAACTCTGGTTCTTAGTAATCAGTATAAAAGTGGGTTAATCCACTGTGGAGCAGTTGTTAACATGTTTTTTTCATGTGGTGAGAAATGTCGGCCTCTTGATTCCCATGGAAAAAGAGACAAAGCACAGAAGATGGAATGTGAAGAAATACTGAAATGCTAATACTAATGAATACCGACTCTTTTGGAGACAGGCGTGTATATTAAAGTATGTTTCCCTGTGTGTTTCAGGATTATCTCGACTGCAAAGGCCAAAGGGATAATCCCTCAGGGTATCTATTTCATCCTGTCTAAGACAGTTAATGTAATACTAACTAATACCTAAAACCTCTTATCTGTCTGACCGCTGTAGAACTGCTACAAGTTGATGTATGTTGATGACAGTGAGTTAGGTGTGAGTGGATGTGTTAATCAGAGTTCAGGTTGTTCAGGCCTTTCCCAAAAGATCAGAGGCATTGATAGTAAATTTAGTAACTCTTCCCAAGTTAATTAAGGATATTATGTTGATTATTTAAGCTGTGAATGAGCAATAGGTGCCGCTTCCACTAAACAGCTGTTTGTGGTTCGTGGCTATCAGTAAACCTTCTGTTTGTATTTCATATTTCATTTAAAGGGACACTGAACCTTACATTTGAAGTACTAAACAGTCTGTGAAAGCAGTGGCCCAGATGATTCTCCAGGGTGGCAGCCAAGACCGTGTCCACATGCGCTAGGGTATTATTCAAAAATATAGCTCTTTCTATGTGTTGTGTCCTTTCACTTACATGCAAACACAGTTTTAGGTCACTGAAAACTGACCTTTTGGAAAATCCCCTCAAGGGTGAAGATTGTTAGAAACTCAGTGTGCAGTGTTGCCATGTAGACAAAGAAAGCTGAGACCTTTGGAAACAGTCACACTGTGACACAATTTTCACACACAATTTTCTTCATGATTAAATTTTAGCAGTCAGTTGTACAAACTCTACAAATAAGAAATAAACCCTCTTTTCCTGTTTACACCAGCATAACCTGAATATGAACAGCAATGAATCATGTGATATGCAGTTTTAGGTATGTTAATATGGATGGAGTTGGATTTCTGAAACGATTCTTAAACAGTTGCCCTGACAGTAATATTTGCTTTCATGATTCAAGATGCTAAGCAAAGTGTTCTTCTATGAAAAGTAAAAACATTTTGATCCAGTACCTGGGAAGCAAAGCAATACAGCGACACAGCAGACATGGACATTCTGCTTTACTACTTCTGTTTATGTTTAACATGGTGTTCATCTGAACAGTAAGACATGAAGCTGGGATGCTTTGGGGTTATATCAGGCAAAATGTACTTTTTTAGAACATTATTTAAACTGTTTTCCACAGCAAGCTGATATCAGATGGCAATGTTATGTTCTTAAATGCCAACAAGTGAGTTTTTTTCTTTAACTGGAGTTTGAGCAAAGCTCAGACATTGTATGGAGGACATCATCACACACGTATCAACATGTTGAGGATAAGACAATAAAATGTCTGCTGAATTTCTGCTGTTTTTCTTGGCATAAAGAAGAAAGATAAAGGCACACACACTGAGTCAACACAGTTCCCATCTACAGTATATCACCCCATTAACAATCCATCTACACAAGTCTGCTATAAAAAAATAAGTTATATGCACATTTCATTGGTAAGCATACACTTATTACTTCACCTTCTTTTTAAATGATGACCACTGGTGGAAGTTATTGTGTCTTAAAACCCCAGCTAAGATACTGATGTACTATTGCTACAGTGTATGCTGCTGCTAGCAGAGCCATTGTCTTCTTCTAAACTTCCTTAGAATTTGCCTGGAAATATAGTCTGTGTGTCCCCAAGTTTGTTATTAAGACCTCTGTATGCAGCTCCTCCTCTCTGATCTGAGGAATTAGAACAAAGACAGGCGATGCTGGTTTCTGCCAGCCTCTTGACAGAGAGAATAAGCACATGCAGGCTTCCAGAGAAGGCTCTTTCAAGAAAATTATGGTGCATATGCAAACAGCGTACCAATTAGGATCAGGTTATTAGCAGGAAATAAGGGGCTACATCATGAAATAGATGGGCCATCGAGGATGGAAGAAGGGTATATTTAAATGTAATTAATCCCCTTTGAGCTCTTACATGTTATAGTGGTGTGTAATGCTTAATGTTGGTTTGCTGTGTTCTCTGCAGAACTCGAGGCAGCCATGATTTTTATTGGAGAACAATGTGGAACATGTACACTGTAATGGTGCCTGGACATTTTCTATTTTTTGAATAGGCCTGCAGGGGGCATTATCTACCTGTTTTGTCAACTAAAGGCTTCCTAACACAGGATGCAGCAATGCCCTTTTTTAAAAAATCTGCATTTTATGTGATTGTACAGCTCTGATTTTGCACTTGAGCAGAATTGATGTGTAATTTTTCCTGTTTGTACGTTTTTTTGCAGGTGTAGCCTATATTTTCTGCAGTGCAGCATGACATGCTACACTGCAGATGTAACATAGAAGTTGCATGTTATAAATTTGACCTCCAGGAGGCAGTGTAACATCACAACAAGTCAAATGTGCTTGGTTCTGTCTTTATTGGATGGTGGCAGTGAATTCTGTGGGTCCTGTGGGTTGCAGAGCGGGATCTACCTAGATCAGGCTTATCCTGGTACATCCAACAGATGCTCAACAAGATTTGGATCTGAGGAGTGCAGAACCCGGGTGAACACCTTAGCTCTGTCATGTTCCCCGGGCCACTCCTAAGCAGTTCTTGTGGTGTGTTGGGGTGTGTTGTTCTGCTGAGGGTGGCAACTGGCATCAAGGACTGCTGTTGCCATGGGTGGTTGGGTGGTTGCAGGGGCGGATCTACTGGGGTGGCATAGGGTGGCAACTGCCACCCCGTATTTGATGCCTTGCCACCCCGGCTGCCACCCCAGTTCTAAACGATCTAATTCAAAAATATGTATATGAAAGGCTGTGGCCGGCCGTGAAGAGCGAAAGTCCAGGAAAGACGAATAACGAGTGAAACTCCAATGTCCGAGTGCTTTCGAATGCACCAGGTAGACGTCACGTCCTGTACAGTCTATGCTGCTACAGATACGAGGCGACACGACCCCACTGAGGGGGCTGCTCTTAGAACTCACTCATGTGGATGACAGCTGGATTTCGGTGTGGCAGTGAGACACTAGTTAGACTGGGTTAGACTATATGCTAATATAACTGTTCACAATGTATTAAATGCTAATAGTGTCTAAATTCACATAAAGTGTTTGCTTGTGAGACGAGCCACGGTTTCCAGTGAGTCTGGGCCTTGCTAATTTTTAATTATGTAGCTAGCTAATGTCAGCGAACAGCCACAGAAGGATGGTGGGGGATCGTCTGTGGAAGTTTTTCTTTTTATTTTTGATAATTACAACCTGTGGTTCTGACAAGACTGTAAGTCAGAAGAAATCACACATTCACTAAGACTTTACATGACATTAAAGTGTAACCAAACCCCCAGTCACATCAGGTTTTCATGCACTGTTTGAAAACTATATCCTGTTTGTTTAATGCTGTTTTTTATAATTTTGGTGTCAAGGTCATAACACCAACATTGATGTGTTTCATCATAGTACAGTGATATCATTTAGTTGATTTTATTTCTGTTTAAATCTTTTCCCCTTTCTGCTAGACATATCAAATCACATATTGTGATTGGCAGCTAATAAGAACAACTCATGTTTAGGATTGGCTGACAAATACAAATGATATTTACTTATTTAAAATACTTATTTCAGTAGTATTTGCGTCAATTTGATAACGCTTGCTGGTTGGTTTCATCCAAATCTGTCATTCCATTTTTGAGTAATGTTGCTAACAGACAGACAGACAAACCAATGCCAGTCATCACGTGACTCTGCCAAGGCTCCGCCTCCTTGGCAGAGTATATATATATATATATATATATATATATATATATATATATATATATATATATATATATATATATATATATGTATATATATATATATATATATATATATATATATATATATATATATATATATATATATATATATATATATATATATATATATATATATATATATATATATATATATATATATATATATATATGCCACCCCCTAAAATGTATCTACCCCTTTGCCACCCTATTAATTTTTCTCTAGATCCGCCCCTGGGGGGTTGGGGGTCGCTTGACCTGCAATGTTTAGTTGGGTAGTGCATGTCAAACATCCACATAAATGTCAAGACTCAAGGTTTCCCACCAGAACAATGTTTGACAATTTCAACTTAAGATTGAAAGTTTTGTGGGGGAAAAACATGTTGTTCTGCATTTACAGGTACAAGAAAATGAAATGTTCATTCAGATTCATGTCCTGGTAAAAATTTATTATAGCTAGGGTAACACAGTACTTCACTACTGTACATCGCTGTTGTTATCATCTGTGAAGATTCTCAGCTTTCAGGATATGGACATTTGTCAGTTCTGTTCATTTTATATATTGCACTAAAAACTTACCTACAGAAACCTTTTAAAATAATGTAAACTCATACCTTTACCAGGAGACGTGTTGGTTCAGGAAGATTATGGGGGGGGGGAGGCGCACTCTGAACTACGGGAGCCCAGAGGGAAGGCGTTGGTGGCAGATGTCGATGAGAAAATCGATTTCATTAAAACAAATCGACATTAAGTACAAAGTCGAATTAATCGATAAAATCGATTTATCACCCAGCCCTACGTGTTACCTGAAAAAACAAACAGCAACTCTGAAGCAATTGCTGTAAATCTTACAATTAAGTCCTTCAGCAGTAGTTTCATGGGATATCCTCTGTTCCTGTTGATGATTTAAAGGGATTCACAAAGGATTACAGTACCTTAGTCTTACAAAATTATGATAATCCTCTGCTCAAAAGGAAGATCATTGACAATCAATCAGTGACTCCATAACTTTTAAGTGCTTAGACAAACCTTAGAAGAGAATATAGTTTGCAGGTGACCATTTGGGTTTCACAGTTTTAGATTTGATCCAAATGGCATCAGTAAGAGCTTGGGTGTAGTTTTTTTTTTTCAATATTTCTTACCTGGTCAAGTGTTATTATGGTGTTTTTTTCACCCGCACTTGTTTAACAAACTACTTTGGGCCACATAAGTAAAGAAAACAAAAAAACTTAACCTACAAGGAAACTGAAAGTCAGGGTTTGGATTTGGCTAAGAGTGTTGTACATCGAGTCAGTCTTGAACTTTGCTCCAAAAGCGTAGCCTTAAAGATGTAATTCCCTTTCCATGATGTACGCAAATTTGCACTTCAGCTCAAACAGCAGATAATCAGACCAGCATGTATATTTCAGAGGTAAATAAACACAACAATTTGTTGTTTTTTTATGCATGCATTTATTTTCTATTTCACACTATATATTTTTTTTGTTTGTTTTTCAATAAATTCATAAAAATACCACCACTGGCAGACCAGTGACACACATGCTCTCCCATATAATTACATGAAAATTCCACACGTGATAGCATGACAGATTTACAGTTTGCCTCGAGAGATTTGAGTCTGAGTTCCCTCACCCTCTCTCCCTCACACACTCAGGCGCTCACATGCACACAGATGCACAAATGCTATACAAGATAACATCCACAGCAGATGGATTTCTTTACACTTCTTAGTTTACACATATTAACAGATGGGATAGAATTCCTTAGTTGGTTTGGTCCAGAGTCCATTGTGACATCCATGAATCCGTTTGGCAAAAGTTCAAGACTTTTTTTGATGGGATCATTCAAAATCTGGAAGCAATTAGTAAGGAAAATGTCCACAGGTTTGAGGAGGTCATCATGATTAAGACGCAGTGGAAACCTCTGTCTTGCTTGTTGAGACTGAAGTCTCATCCTCCACCATGCCGCCCATTCCAATAGTGGTCAGCATGCAGTTACGGAACTGAAAGACAGAGTAGAGGGAATTAATTCAGAGTGCAAGCACACATAGCTCGGGTTTGACAAAGCCGTAGATGAAACTATTGCTGTTTGAATAAATAGAACCAACCTGTTTGTTCATCAGCACATAGATTACAGGGTTGTACAAGGCAGAGCTCTTTGCAAAGAAAGCAGGGAGGGCTGCAGTCAGGGCGGTGAAGGCAGCGCCCTTGTTCAGGAAGATCCAACCGGCGAAGGTGGCATATGGTGTCCAAGCTACCAGGAAGCCAATGACCATCAGGACGCACATGCGAGTCACTTCCTTCTCAGCTTTCTGGGTGGAAGCTGAGTCCTGCTGCTGGGCTGCAGCCTGTTGGATGTAAGAAGGCAATAAGCATCAGTTATTTATTCAATTATTTCTGCTACATAGAATAGTGGTGCTTAACTGTGTTACTGATATATAAGAACAAGTGTTAACAATGAAAGAAGAGCTTACGGCTTTGACTGTCATCACAAGGCTTCCATAGGTGAAGAAAATGAGGAAGACAGGAATGAAGAAGTGGACGACAAACATGTAGATGACATATGACTCATTGTTGAAGCCTGGGGCTAGAGTGTAGTAGTCAGGTCCACAGGAGCACTGCATGCCCTCGGGAAGGTACCTGTGTGAGAGTTAAGAAAAGAAAATCATGTATTCATTCAGTTCAAAGAACCTTTTATCCTCTGCGTCTACAGTATTTAAGATTCTCACAACTAAAAGGCTGTCATCTCCTTGGAGTGGTGAATTTATTTGGTTTTAAAGTGCAAAGTCCTTTTAAACTAAAAGAAATATGTTATTGTTACCTGGACCAGCCGGCAAGTGGGGGAGCAGCGCAAGCCATAGCCATGATCCAGGTGAATATGACTCCAGCTGCAGCATGAGTTCCAGTAAACTTGAAGCTTCCCATGGGTTTGCAGACCACAATGTATCTCTCAACAGCCAGGACGACCAGTGACCAGAGAGCAACTTCACCTGTAGAGACAAAAGGTAGGAGATAAAATATTCAGTTCTATTTTACACCCACCAGTATATCATTACTACAAGGCAGCTTGCTTCTTCTTCTTCTTCTTTTTTTACCTCCAAGTGTGGCCATGAATCCCTCAATAGCGCAGAAAGTGGGTCCAAGAATGAAGTAGCCGTTGAGAGCAGATGTAATGGTGATGGTGAAGCCGAAGCAGCACATGATGAGTCCAGCCACAGCCAGGTTGACGAGGATGTAGTTGAGAGGTTGCCGAAGCTTCTTGTTCTGCGCCGTCACAAACAATGTCAGGCCGTTGATGGGAGTTCCAGTGCAGATCAGGAAGAACATGTAGAAAGCTAGCAGCTTGTAGATCATTGGGTCCACCATATAATACTGAGGGTATTCAAAAGGACTTCTAACAATCCCAGTCCTGTTGGACATGGGAATGTAGAAGTTCTTGCCCTCAGTGCCATTAGGCTCAATTCCTCCTTCCCAAACCATGTTTGCTAGTCAGTTGTTCTGGTGAGCTTCTCTGCGAGGAAGTGTTCAGTAGGGAGGATGGACATGAATTTGTGAGTTGCTCAGTGTGGTTTTTATACCCGTCCACTAACCCTTTTGTTAACGGCCCAAAATAGGATTACAGGATTGTGAGGTAGCGGGAGGTTAAGAGGTCGGTAATCAATTTTAACACCGGATAGACGCCGGAGTCATGGATAATACTTCACTTGCCAAATGTGGGTGAATTCTATCAATCATGACATAAAAAATGAGAATTACTTCCAACTTTTACACCTTTTAGGGCAATATTAAGAGTAAATAAATCAAACCAGGAGTTACGAGAAATATCCAAATGTAAGTCTAACTTTATTAGCAGTAAACTCTGACTCCTGACTTTGAGAACATTTATATTTTTTATAGATTTTTTTGTTCTTTTATATGGAACAATGGGATTTATGCAATCGATGATGCATTTCACAACAGTGCACCTCAAATTGAGGCCAGGAAACCTGTATAGGTGAATTTTCTTATGTGTGCATGTGGTGGGACAAGGTCCTCAACCATTATTCTACTGATTCATTGGTAACATTAAATTCAAAAAGCTAAGTCACTTCCTGTCCTTACTTTCTTTTTGTGATTGCTGAAATAGGCAGATTTGAATGTTTTTTTGTTTACAATGTCATAACACAAGCAGTGCTTTAAGCCTCAGCATCCATGTCCATACGAGGGAAGTGTTGGTGTCATTATCCTGGTTGGATTAGCCCTGGCCACCCCCAGCAAAGCTTACTGTCACAGGTCAGAAAGAAAATGTCTGAGAAAGATTTAACCAATTTGTTGCCTTGCTTAAGCTTCAGCAACACTATTAGTTTCCATGAATGTCCTGTATCAGATAACCTTGTTTTCAATTGTTTTTTTAAATTGCATTGCATCCCTTCCATACAGTGCAATATGGTTCTCAATCCACTGTTAACTATGATTAATTCTGGTAAAGCTGCTTGTATTGCTCTGTTTACTTCCAGTTAAATTACCTTTTTATTGGCTTGTTAGTCGTTTTTTGCTTGTTCAACATTGTTTATTTGATGTTCCTTATTTATTGTTGGTTTGTGTTTAAAGAGGCTGATAACTGGTAATTCTTATTCACAGAGAGGCATGCAATAGCTGAGAGTGATATAAATTTTTGAAAATTAAGTTAATTATCATATGATTTAAAAGCAAAAAGAAGAGAGTGTGAGAAATGTGTGTAAATATGTAATATATATCTCCCATACATACACACACACACACACACACACACACACACACACACACACACACACACACACACACACACACACACACACACACACACACACATTTTTTTATTTACATTATATTTCTTCATCTGTAGCTGGTTTTGACATAAAAAAAAATATTCCATAACAAACCCAAAAACACCACAGTCCAAACAGGGCTACAGATGATGACCTTCTCTGACACACTAAAGGTGAAAAGCCTGATTACCTGACTTAACACATAAGAAATTAGGACTTAAAACATCACCTGAGGTTAAGATCATTAACAAATTTGTACTTACCTCACCCAGCCTGAAATCTAATTTCACTAATATCAGTCTGTCACCGTTTTTAAAAAAAGACACATTAAGTAACTTAACTGGAGGGTCATTCCTGACAGATTGCAGCAGTGCTGACGAACAGAACTTACATTCTCGTGTCTAACCTGCCTGGGAGTGTGACCGCTTTTTAAAGAGACATTGTTTTATTTGTTAGATCTTTGTAGATTTTTACATGTTTATGCCAATCTGACCCGGAACCTCGCTGTGTCTGCACAAGAAAACTCCAGCAACCTCACAACTGTACTCTGGTCAACTTGGCCCTGGTTGGACTGATGATGGATTCACCATCGCACCTATTAAACTACCTGCACTGTCCAGGAATTCATGGCTACACTTACAGGTAAAGTGCAGACAAAGATGTCAGAAATATCTTGTCTGTTTTTTAACTTTAGTCATGCGCCAGAATAGAGAACAAAATTTGATCATCTCACAAAAGTCTTTCCAAATTCTTAGACATCAACTTGTCTAAATCTAGAATTGGGTGCAACAATGAAAAACAGATGCCTCTGAGGATTTCCAGGAAATTATGTTGTCTGTGTCTTCAAAACAGATTCCAGACATGTAAATCATTTCTCTTCCTGCTCTGTCTGGGATGTTAATCATTGTTAGCACTGACCTCTCAGAGACACGGTACACGACTGTCTACAAACTGATGAAAAGCTTTAAGTATGTAATGGATTATATAGGAGCAAGTGTTGTCTCCAGCTGCATTATGACCTATATGTCTTTCCATTCTTGTCTAGTCCAGGTGTAGTCTAAAGCATCTTGTGCAGAGTGTCAAGATAAACGCAGAGGATCATTTATTCATGTACCTATACAGGAAGGGCATGTTTTCAGTGAATTTAGTGTCTTCTTACACCAACTTCAATTAATTACAGTAAATACATAAAACACAGAAACATAAAGCCTACGACAAACATAAGAAAGCAGCAAAGAGCAAAGTGTAGTTAGAGGCGGGAGACTGAAAACTGGCGTAAAGAAGTCATCATCCCAGTAAAACAAAAATACTAAAACCAAAAAGGCAACCTAATTCTCAGAATTTATTACATCTAAAGTGTTGGAAATAATATTAAGCAGAATGATAACTTTATTTCTATAGCACCTTTTCAAAACCAATGCCAAACGAGAAAAATAATGAAAACTAATTCAAATAAATAAATAATACAATAAGCATGCAATAAAACAAGATAAAATACTTAAGATGGCAGCCGTTGTGTAAAAGTGACATCTGGTAAGAATGAAATAAAATAAAGATTGCGATTTAATTACGAAAGTAACTAAATATTGGGGTAATATTGGGGTCTTTTAAGAAAAACGTTTTGTTTTTACAGTTATTTCACTTTGTTACACTTTATTATGCATTTTGATGTCAGCTTTACTTCATTTCAAAGGGATAGCATTGTGCCCATTGTTTATTTTTTTGATTATATGCACTGAAGATGTGACTGTCTCAGATGAGACCAAATATGGACAGGGACAAACTCTGTCTTTTGTTATTTCAAAAGAAGAAAAAAATATCTCAAGTTCTGAAAAGTTACTGTTAAGCAAGTTACTTTTTTATGCACTTCCATATGTGACCAAAACAAAAGATGGTGTTTCTAATCTGCACTTAGTTTTTATGTTCATATGCACCTTAACCTGTGCTTATATTTACCTATCAAAATGTGTTGAAGTTGTGTGTTTGAAATGTAAAATTTAAAGAAGCAGTATTTCAGCACAGGTTTAGACTAAGTACTGCTCTTCTATTGTGTTTATGTCCTTTTGGATGTGGCAATACGTTTATAAACATCCAATGTGTTTTTTATCTCATGTTTGTGTTTATTTTAAATGGTAAACTTTGCTCACTGTCTGCTAAAAACATCCGGCCCAGCTCATGTTCTTAGTCTGAAAATCCGGCCCCAGTGAATTTTTAATTGAATAGCCCTGGTGTAAGGTGTCAATGATGATGTGTAATGTAATTTCAATTTTACATTTACATTAACATTAACCCAACAAAAGTTACATGAAATACTTCTTTTTATTACTATAACACATATTAAGGCTCAGACCACAGAGTGTTGTTCATTAGGAAATAAATCTAATTTATTAATAAAGCTCAGACCCTGCAGTATAACAGAACTGCACTGTTAGTTTCAGATATCAATTAATGTAGAGCTAAAGTTTTGACACTTCAAAAATATACATATAACCCAAACAAATCCAATATTCCTCTATCCCCTATGAGAAAGTTTGGGTTTTATTTTTTATTTTTATTCCATGTGAATTATTTTCTGTTTTGTTGCACAAGCGCTCATGAAAATGAGTCTCAGCCGTGAAGGAACTCTAGCAGGGATTTAAAAAAATAAGAAAAACGTAGTACATGGGGATTTCTGCAATTACCGATCTCTGTTTAAGTCACATTAGACAAGCACCAAGAGGTCAAGATTATGACACACAAAGAGAATATTTTGTATGTTAATTGAATACGCCCATTAAACAGTGCAGGAGCAAAAGTAATTGAACCCAATTGATTTAATTACGAGTTAAACCCCTTTGGCACCAACAACCTTATACAAGATGTTCCGTAAGCAGCAGGTCAGACCTGCACTATGTTCAGCAGGAAATGTTTACTAAATTCCTTGTAGGAAACTGCTTCAGCTCTGTTCTTAGGATGTTGGATGTGAACAATTTGCTTGAGTTAAGGTCTGTGCTCTGACAGGACCAATTTAAAAATATTTAAAGGTACCCTTGAGTAGATTTATTTATTATGTTGTTAGAAAAATAGCAGATGATTCTAAAGAGTTCTCTTCCTTTTACTTGTAATGTCATTGTGTGCAAAAGGAAAGGTCAGTGGACAGTTTAGAAGTTATTGGCTGATATGTCCAGCTGGCTGCAGCCTTTTCACTGCTGTGAACAGAGGAGAGAGAGAGTGAGAGCACCTCAGATATCCAGAGGATCAGGCCTGACAGCAGAACAAATAAAATGTAGTGCAGTCTGTGCTAAGTGGAACATTCCGGTCTTTAACTCCAAAAATATCAGTGCAGCAAAAGTGTACAGTAATTAAAACATATGCAGAAAAAGTGCTGTGCAGTGTAGTATGTAGCTAAAGAGCTTAAAAAGAAAGTAATAAAACACAGTGTATTTTTGAAGTGTATATCTTTTAAAAACCCTGTCATCCATAAGCAGTGAGAGATATACTGACCATTATAACCATTGACAGATGAAGTGAATGACTTTGAGTTTCTTGTTATAATGGCACATGTAAAGGGGTGTCATATAGGCAGCAAGTAAACAGTCATTTCTCGAAGTTAATGTGTTGGAAGCAGGAAAAATGCGCAAAATTAAGAATCTCATCAACTTTGCAAGAGCCGAACTGTGATGGTTACTGGCTCCAAGCATCTCTAAAGTGGCAGGATGATACTGGTATGCCATGGTTAGTGCCTGCCAAAAGTGATCATTGAGGTATGTAAAGAGCAAAGACTGTCTTGTGTTACAATCCCTCAGAAAAGCTCCTGCAGCCAAAACTGCTGAAAACCTTAAAGCTGGTTATGATAGACAGGTGTCGAAATGCACAGTGCATCTCAGCTGGTGCATATGAAGCTGAGGAGCTGTAAACTGCTCAGTGTCCATTCTGATCCCTGTCAACTGCTGAAAGCACCTACAGTGGGCACCAGAGCATCAAATGTGGACCATGGAGCAGTGGTAGAAGGTGGCCTGGTCTGACAAATCGCATTTTCTTTTACATCATATGTACATGTGGATGCTTCTTTGACAGGCACCACCTACCTAACCCCTGCTGCAAACCACATAGACATCATCTCAGTATTCCCTAATGGCAGGGTAAAGCACCCTTCCACACTGCAAACATTTTTCAGGAAGTATTTGAGGAACATGAAAAAGAGTCCAATGTGTTGATTTGAAATCGCCTGATCTGTGTCTGATCAAGGATCAATGGGATGTGCTTGAAAAACCAACCACAGAGGCCCCATACGCCCCATCTTACAACTTACAGAACTTCAAGGATCTTCAGCTAACTTCTTGATGCCTGATACCACAGGACACCTTCAGAGGTCTTGTGGAGTAAATGCCTCCATGACTCAGAGCTGTTATGGCATCACAAGCGGGACATATATGATATTTGGCAGGTTAATGTGGAATATCCAGTACATTGTCCCCATGGGAAGCTTCATGTTCAGTGGAACTCATGTTGCAGCTGGAGTCATTTTTACCTGAATCATTGCCTTCTCATGCACTGGACCACAACTTATTGGCTGGTCCAAGTAGTTCACACTTGTATCTTTTACTCCACTTCCGGTAAATATAACTTTAAACTTTACAATAAAAAGGGAACCACTGAGCCTCAAGAAATTGAGTGTAAAAGTGGAATCACAACGTTGGTAGACATTGTAGATACAGAGCTTGTTGTATGGTGCTACTTATTTGCAACATTGGCAGACACAGCGGCAATGAAATGGCAACTATATTTTGTGGTATTTTTTGTCTTTTTCTGTTTTCCTCGCCTCTGTTCCTCCCCTCTCTGTCCTCTGGTTGGCTCCCTCATTGCTTGAACTGCATCCAGAAATCAAGCACCTGATCCTTTATCCATCCATTATTTATACACCGCTTAATCCTCATTAGGGTCGCGGGTGGCTGGAGCCTATCCCAGCTGACTTGGGGCAAAGGCAGGGGAGACCCTGGACAGGTCACCAGTTTGTCGCAGGGCTACACATACAAACAATCACACTCGCATTCACTCCCACGGCCAATATAGAATAATCAATTAACCTCAGCATATTTTTGAACTGTGGGAGGAAGCTGGAGTACCTGGAGAAAACCCATGCATGCACAGGGAGAACATGCAAACTCCATGCAGAAAGATCCCAGGAAGGCTAGGACACAAACCAGGGATCTTCTCACTGCAAGGCGAAAGTGTTAACCCTACGCCACCGAAGCACCTCATCCTGATCCATTAATTCCCTTCCAAAGTGTGTAAACACCAGCTCTCCAGTCACTGATTGCCAGATTGTCTGCTAACCATGTGTGGACCCCTTCATGTGCATTACTGCTCCCTGTACCACAGATTTTTTTCATCCAAATCTGCCTCCTCTGCCCAAGCCCACATTTCTTTGAGTTTACAGATACGACTCACCTTCTGTCAGCCAGCTTGGCAGTCAGACAGGTCAGTCAGCTCCCATAGCCATTCCCCTAGTCACCAAATAAGCCTTTTAACTGTCACTCCAGAGTCGCTGTCTGATTCTGGGTCCAAGTAAATGCAACTGTGACAATTGGCACCATTTATACAGGTACGTACAGGTACCTGTCGGAGAGCACGCTGTACTTGTGCAGACCGGACTAACACACTCTGGCTCCAGGCTAAATCAACATGTCATTCTGAATGAAAGTGTGCTGACAGCCAGAACTGTAAGATAGGTTTGCATTCCTAAGAGGTTTAAGTCAAAGAAATTGCTGATTTACAGTTGATTTACTGACTGTGCTGTCAATGCTGATTATAATTTCTGCCTGTATTTTCTTTTACTGTGACCCCTTTAGGCTGCAGCCTAGCAGCAGGAGACGGGGCACACCCAGAAAGCTGAGAGCGACGTGAGATATGTACGTCTTGGACATTATGGCACTTTCATCGGTTGGATCTTTCTCAGCACTACTGGCATGTGTGAGGATGTGACCTCAGTTTCTACCAGCAAGACAGAAGTGCCCTCAGTCTCTTAAATATGCACATATTTTGATTGTTGGACATTTTCCTTTCTTAACTTCTCTTGGATCTTGAATAATCTTTGACATGGACTGATTGGAGTCCAGGCACAGCTGAACTATTTGACCTGTGACAAACAACTGCAGGAACAAACTCATGAACCTTTTTTTATTGCTCTCTTGTCTTAAGGATGTTGTGAAGTGTTTGTAAAGTTAAAATCACTGCAAATAGTAGTTACATCTTTGTACACATGTATGTGGATGCTCACTTTGACTCCCCCCTGCCATGCAAGGCACAGATAAACTCACAGTATCTGAGCTATTTAGCATCACTGAATCTACAAAAAATCCTCAACATCTATATCTAACCACAAAAATCATTTTTCATACATCAGTAGGGTCTTGCAGTATTTTGTACTGTTTGAGCAACTCTGTACAATGTCAAACTATTTTTATAACCTGTGGTAGTTGCCATGAATTGTAAGCATTGTATGTATCAGAAATGGCTAAGATAAATAAATGCATGCATGAAGACATGTTATAATGAGTGTATTTTAACAACTAGCTGTAAGTACAATATAGCTGTCTATTCATGAAGAAAACAGGCACACAATTCCAGATTTTGAACAGCTGATGTATATCAGCAGGAAGGGTAAACTTGGCCACAGACGTGTCTCTACATTCTGCCTGTACAGGGCATCACACCCCACATGAAGCACCTTAGGAACGAGTCATGAACACAAGAAACACTGACGTACAGTAAATGTGACATAGGTGAAGTTAATCCACTTTACAATGACAAGATTTCCATTGGCCCAGGGTATTTAGAGTGTCACTGAGTGAAGGACCTTAATCATTCTGGAACAGGTAAAAATATCCCTAACCTTATCTGAACTTAACTTTTTTTTTTTTTTTAAAGTATTCACCCCCTTTGGAAGTTTCATTCTTTTGTTGCTCTCCAGCATTGAATCATGGTCAACATGATTTGGCTTTTTGACAAGAATTTACTACAAGGACTCTTTACTGTCAAATTGAAAATAGATTTCTTGAAAGTATTGTCAGTTAATGCAAAAAATTCTAGATGATTTAAGTGATTGCATAGGTATTCACGCCTAGTTACAGCCAGCTGGTGTTAGAAAGTGAATGTGACTCATATGATTGTAGTATAAAGACACGTGTATCTCCAAGGTCCAGTTACTGGTGAGTTAGTACTCCTGGCTTTAACTACACCATTAAGATATGGTGAAAACACTCCAAGCAACTCTGTGAAAATGTAATTAAAAAGCAAAAGTCAGGAGATGGATACAAACACATTTCTAATTCAGCGAACATCACTTGGAGTGCAGTTAAATCTATCATTACTAAATGGAAGTAATATGGCACATTGATAATTCTGCCTAGAACAAGCCATCCTCAAAATTTGAGCAACTGTGCAAAAAGAGATTAGTGAGGGAGGCCACCAAGACAACTATGACTTCTCTGAAGAAATTACAAGACACGGCAAGGCAGGACAAATTTACTTGTATAGCACAATACACACACGACAATTCACGTTGCTTTACAATGACAAAGAAATATTCAGAAAAATGATTTAAAGCTAGACACAAATTAAAATCATAGAAATAAAACATAAAACTAGACATTAAGATCATAAAAGTGCATTAAAAGGCAAGAAAATAGACTGAGCATCTAAGAGAAAGCTGTAGTAAACAATCTGGTTTTCGGACCTGATTTAAAAGAGCTGACAGTTTGAGCAGACCTCAGGCGTTCAGGAAGTTTGTTCCTCGGGTGAGGAGCATAATCGCTGAATGCTGCTTCACTAGTCTTGGTTCTGATTCTGGGAACACGCAGTAAACCAGTCCCTGATGACATGAGTGTTATGGCCACAGCCTGAGGCTGTGGTCAGCTGCAGTACTCTACTAACACAGTACTTAGACCAATCTGACCTGAGTCTGTAATCTCTTTCCTGCACCTGAGCCTTTGCACCCACCGTAACAATGAGGGCTCTGGATGCTTCTGATGGAGCTAATAACTCCAGGATGTCTTTTGGTCCAAGAACATTCAGTGCTTTGTAGACCAAGAGTAAGATTTTCAACTCTATCCCTTGACTAACATGAAGCCAGTGTAGTGATTTGAGGATCGGGGTAATATTGACCAGTTTCCTGGTGTTAGGACTCTGGCAGCAGTGTTCTGGATCAGCTGTAGCTTCCCCTACTTCAATTAAACTCCCCAGTTTGTTCATTAGTCATTCCAAGAACGTTCACTAAGGAGCATTGCTAGAAGCTTTATTAGAAAGCAGCTCAGCTTAATTTTTAGGCTTAGCTGTCTAATGAAACTCCTAGGAAAAGCATGACCGGCATGACTCTGACATCTACACCTAAGCAGATGTCTGTGTAGATTCTTGTGTCTGAGAATCTACACAGACATCTGCTTAGATGTAGATTTCTTATTTCTTATCCATCATCACCATGCATCAAAAGATTGTACAGCAAAACTGCAGATGCTGTCTTTTCATGCTACTAATAAAAAGTAAAAAGTAAACAAACATAAATAAAAACAGGTGCAATGGACTCAGTATCTTTAAAGGTCCAATATAATTAAAACGTGTTGTGATCCAATAACAGCAATGAGGAATTTGACATCCAGTTATTCACTACAGAAATATAGTCATGAAGAAAACTCCGCAAACCAGGCTCAGAGGATATAATTTGATGGTTTGCATAACATCAGCAGAGACATCATGTTAATGAAAATGTGCCCAAGTGAGAGGATGTAGTTGGAAAACAAAAAATTGGTCCCAAAACAGAGCCCTGGAGCACACTGTGCTTGACAGAAGAAAATGATACGTAACTTCTGACAGAGACACAAGACATCATATTTCATAGCTACGATAAGAAATGTTGTCCCAGATATCTCCACCCACTGCCTCAGTCTGTCTAGGCAAAAAACATGCAAATGGAGAGAACATACTTAATAAATCAACTCTCAATGGCATCATCAATAGGAGACACAAAGCATGGACATGTGTGCACAGTCTGACGTTTCCTGTTGCTCTGGTGGTTTTATAACTTGCCTGGGCCAGTTGTATGAACACATACATGGAATTTAACTCTGAGTTTTTAAAATTTTTGCTCTCGAAGTGCTTAACCAAAATAAAACAGAAATGCATTTAAACAAGAAACAACAGATTACTGAAGGAAAAAAAGTGCTTAACTACTATGTACAACAAGAATTTGTTTAAAACAGTTTAAAATAAATCAGAATCTTTAGTGTAAAATTGCAGTGAACAAAAGTTTAGGAGAAATACTTTTATTAATAAATACACTTAATACCTGATATACATGGGGCAGATGAACACTGCAGAGTAATGGAATAGAGACCAAGGTTTCTGAGATATTCAGTATATACAGTGGTTCAGGGTTTCAGTTCAGGAAGAGTTGTTCCTGAATGAATTAAATTTTCATCAGCGTGATGGCCTATGGAAACAAACTGCTCTTGTGTCTGGTTGATTTGACATTCAGAGCTCTGCAGTGCCTACCAGAGGGAAGAAGTTGAAACAGTCTGTGTCCAGGGTGCGACCTGACTTGTTAATAGGCCATTAGCCATGTGGGCTGGAGTGACTATAAATTCTCCTCTTACAAAGAGGTTACGCTTCTTCTAGTGACACAACACAATGAATATAATTTCTCATCACTAAATGATGACCTTATTATCTCATTATCTTCAGAATTCTTTTCTTCACAAAAAATCAGACACCAGGATTCTCAGTGAGTTAAAATTACACTCGTTTATCAGGAGCATCAGTTAGATCTTTTATCTAGGCTCCCTAAGAGACCTTTATCAAGAATATGTCAAGTTCAGTAATCAATAATTAATCAAATCTATTTGTATTGTTCAGTCTCATTATGAAAGTCGTAAACTCTGATTTCCCTCCAGTTGAAGGAAATGAAGAAACACACTGTAGAACCAATGATAATTATATACAAACATTTATTAACTAATACTACGAACAAACGATGAACAACAATGATGTAACAACAGCAGACAGTGAAAAAAACTGATGAATAAATGCAGATAAACTAATGAATGCGATGAATTTAGAATTATTTTGAAATTGGGAAATCAATTGTAATTTGTACATTAACTCGTTTAGCAGAAGGAAAAAGATACTTGCGCAGCCTTTGGAGGAGAGATGGGAGGCTGCTGCAGGATGTGTAGCTGAGATGATCTGCTGAATGAGTTGGTTCAGGAACGCAGCGACAAGGAGGCACTTTGGCCGGAACTGAGCCGAACTGAAAACACTAAGAGTTGAAGCTCATAGTTATAAAAAAAATATTCATGCTGTTGTAGTATTAAAGATAATTTAAGGAGTCCAACTTTAAGCAAAACATAGGTAACAAAGCCCTAGTTCAAAGTGAAGCCATACGTTTCTTTGAGCCATCATAAAAGAACCCTTTTTTAAGCCTTTGTTTTAGTTTTCACAAAACAGCCCATTTCAAAAGTGAGGTGTAAACATAAGAATAAACTTACAAATTGTGGACTTAAGGCTACATGAAAGTAAATTTATAACATAGCTAAAACACAAGTACATACATTCAATAATAAGCAAAGGAAGTATATATGCTTAGAGTGAAAAGCCTCTCTGTGCCTTTATGGCTGTGGTCTGTGACAGAGAGAAGGGGGTGTTTGTGTCTTGTTTGTTCTTCTTAACAAACACTTCAGATTTGATTCTTCTTCCATACTGGTCCTGATCAGTCTGGCATCAGAGACTGAGTCCAGATCGTCACTCTAGTGATGCTGCATTTCCTTAATATCCTAATTTAAATTGTTCAGTCCATTCCTGTATAGTGAGTTCTGTGTGTTAGGAAGGGAGATTAGAAGATCACTGTGAAGAATGCAAATCCTCTTCTGAAGAGATGTGGTTTTCCTCGCCCTTATCAGATTCTGGTGGAGGTAGTAGGCATCCTGTGGTCTCCAATGAGCCGTGAGTGGTCCTTTAGTAGTAAACAAATGACTGGCAGATGTTCCATTTCCAATGTGAGTTTTGGGTGAGCTGTCTTCTGAAATGTGTCTTACCAAATGAATAGCTGTGAGAAAGGGTCTCTGGATTCTCTGCATGTTGCTCTGTAATGTTCTGCTCCTCAGTTCACTACAAATAATATTCACATCCATATAGTCCTCTGTGGCTTCACGGTTCATGTCCCAGCCTGGGCCATGGATTTTTCTGTGTGAAGTTTGCATTTTCTCCCTTTGTGTGTGTGGATTTCCACAAGGTTCTCTGGCTTCCTCCCACAGTCCAAAAACATGCTGAGGTTAATTGGTGATTGTAAATTGTCAGCAGGTGTGAATGTGAGTGTGTTTGTCTGTCTCTCTGTCCAGACTGTCCCCCACCTTTGCCTTAAATCAACTGGGAAAGACTCCGGCACCCCCGCGACTCTAATGAGGATTAAAGGCCTTAAAGGATCAGTATGTAAGATTTAGTGGCATCTAGTGGTCGCGTTGCAGATTGCAACTAACTCCCTCAGCCTGACATTTCTTAGCGTATAGGGAACTATGGCGGTCACAAGTGAAAGAACCTCTCTACAGTCAAAATTGCGAGCTCTCCAAGCAGATTGAAGGGCTTATTCTACATTAACAAAAACTCTGTGATTTTTATTTCTGATGATTTTGCACTAATGAAAAAGTAGTTATGAATATCAGGCACGTGATGCCCAAAGGGACCTTTTGTCAAAGTTGTTTTTTTTAATCTAGTTTAATTTTATTTTTTATTTGTAAGTGCGTGTGCGTGTGTGCGTGTGTGTGTGTGTGTGTGTGTGGCCCAAAATAATAAATAAAGCAAAAATAATAATAATTCAGATCTACCTTCGGTCGGTCACATGATCTACGTAGACGTCCCTCACTGCCCTGACGTGTCCTGACGTCCTGTAGCTCAGTGCTAGCTAGCGCCGCTAGTCGAGAAACCGGAGACCCGAGGGAGGACTTCAACAACTGATGGTCCTGATGGTGAGGAGGTTCTGCAGCGGGATTCGTTTGTGCACGGTGTACTTTTGCAAGATGACTGACGAAGTGAAGTGAGCATCCTGTATGTGTCTGACTCTGCCAGTCTGCCAGGCTTCTTTTTGTTTCTGTAGGTTTCTGTTATGGGCAGAGTGCATCGGAGAGATGTATTATTTTACTGTCAGTGAGTTGCAGTGTGTTTCCTGTGTTTCTAGAGGCAATGAGGCATAGGTTATGTTATTTCACTAAAACTATGTAGCCTACATGCATATTCACATAATTTTGGACTATTGCAATATAAATATAATAACAATAATAATTAGAAGAATTTGAATTTGAATTGAGGGGGTTGTCTGACAGACAGTAACAATAAACAAAGATAACAGAATTGGGGATAACCGTGGGAAATGGAATGAAGGGGGTGACATGTGACACTAGTACCAAAGGTGTGCTATTTCCTTCATCACTGTCTTGCACAAAGTGAATAGTCAAATTGAATAAAAGCACAAATACATTCAAATACATGATTTCTATATCATTCAAATTTTTTTACTGTATTATTAGCACTACGAATAATAAAGGGCAGATTATGAGTCAGCGCCATGGAGCAAATTCATGGCTATGCAGTATATGTCTCAAAAAGGTATGAAATTTAAAAACAATGACTCCAGGAAGAGTAGCCACAGTTAAACAGTCCAGTGTCTAATGGTGATCTAAATTCAGCTTAATACATTATCTTCCTATGTCCCAAATGAATGCACAGCTTGAATTATGGCTTTGTGGATGTAGGCTGTACCTCCACCCCTCCTTTATTCTGGTCCCTCCATTAATGTTCCTCTTTCAGTTTAGCAATGAGCAACTAGTGTTTAGTTTCAAAAGTCAGCCTGGCTGCAGCCTCTCTCATCAGGAGTCTCCTACAAATAATCAGCAGTATGGCAGGTCACAGTCAGCCATTTTCAGTGTTAGTTATCTTTGCATCTTGTCATGATCACATAACACTTGTTTAATCAGCTACTATCTCTCCTATGCTCTTTTTAGTGTCTACACTCTCGATTGTTAAGAAAGGCAATAATAAAGTAATGAGGAATCATACTTAGCTTGATGAATCACTGCTTGAGGGGTGCACAAGTTATGAATCCTGAAGGAATTGTCATAATTACTGTTTTGTGCTATTCAGCATTTGGATCAAAGCTTGTGAGGGATGACTCATGAAGTGTGACTCATTTACTGATCATTTTAAACTAATCATGACCCAATGATTTACTAATCCCCGACTTAGTGCTCTAGTAACTAACCATAATTACTGCATAGTGGTGGATTCAGAGATCTGAGCAACGTACTTATGAAAAACGTGTTAACTATCAGATTTTAGATTAAGGTTTGTTCCTCATTTGTTCATATAATTTTGTGCACAGTATTGCACAGGAGTATTGTTAAGTGTTACCCCATGAATGGACATGTATAGGACATATAGCCACTGATTACATGTATACAAGGTAGCATTTAATATTTTTCAAGACTCCCTGCATACTTTGACTGATAAATCTTTGTACAACTTGTATAGATACTATCGAAATGGTTTGAACTGTTGCTTCAGTTGTGTGTACAAATCTGTTTGTATGCAAATACCTCTCCTGAAAATAAATGTGATGTTTTATTACACTGAAATGACCTGGAGTCAAATTCCTAACATACTCAGCCAAAAAGAAAAAGGAAAAAAAGTAAATACTGTACTGTGAAAATTTTAGGCTCTTCTGTCATACAGCATGTGCACGTGTCGTGTGTCTGATTAGTCCCAAATTCATTCTGCAACATGATATACACAAACATAAGGAACAATCTTCAGTGGCTAGTAAGTAACAGATGGGACGCCATCTACAGGGCCTTGACCTTGACATCAGGACATCAGTCTAGGATTACATGAAGAGACAGAAGCACTTGAGACCATCTAAATCCACAGAGAACTGTGGCAAGTGTTCCAAGATGCTTGGAACAACCTTACTTCAAGTACTTTGAAAAACTGTGCACAAGTGTACTGTCAGATAAAAACTACTGGTCGTGGCAACATTTTCAGGTGACTTTAGCTATACCTTTAATGTTTTGAGAAATTCTGATTTTCAATAGGCAAGACTTCTTAATGGTTAAAGTGGAATTTAGTTTTTAGTAGCTATCTAATGCAATAAGAATCTCTTAATTTACTTCTCAAACATTACTATGTAATATACTTGTAAATGTCATTGTAAAATTATATGTTATTCTTTCAAATGCTGAAGAAGGTCTCCTGAACTAACCTCTCCTTCAGTAAAGTCTATGTTTTGTATTCATCCTTGTGTTTGTAATGGTAATAATCTTAGTTAAGTACTTGTGTGCCTCTTAATTATGAGAAAAAAAGAAAAAGGTCACATCAAAATTACCATACAGTATGTTTGACTGTAAAATAAGGAAACAGAAACCAGTAAATCTTTTCATGCATGCATTTAATATATTTTTCTACATTTTTTTTGTTTTATAAAATATTTACAGAATATTATGACAGAAGCTAACAAATATGCAAACCTCTCCCTGTCATAAATATACAAAGGTGATTCTCACCCACTCATCCATCCAAACATTTCACAAGCAACTGTGAAACACTTCAGGCTGTGTTTCATTTTGGAGTCCAGTTTTTATGCCAGACACACACAACAATTAAGAATGTGTACAGTAAAATGTCGTCGCTGGCCATATGCCAAGATTAATGTCCATTTGTTGGAGAACAGATGAGCGTGTAGCCATTTGCTTATTTCCATGTCGGGACAGCCATTCAGAATCAGAAAGACATCAGGAAGGAGGGTGTCTGGAGATGTGGAATTATGATTCTTAGGACACTGAGGAGACTTCTGTCTTGCTGGTAGATACTGAGGTCTCATCCTCAACCATGCCACCCATTCCAATGGTGCTCAGCATGCAGTTACGGAACTGAAAGGGAGAAAAACACAGAGGCAAGATGTTAATATTGTGCGTATGTCTCAAGAAGAAAACTGATTTTGAGCTCATGCTAAAACAATTATTCAAATTTCTGATACAATTTAAAAAGTGACTTCAAGGTTTTTCTTTCAAATTATTTGTGGGTCTCCAAATCAATGGGCTACTTTAGGTCTTTAGTTCATCAAGAGGACTTCAGCAATATAACATCTAACTTCCAATTCCGTCACCATTTTTTCATAACTGCTGCTGCCATAGAAGAGACTGTGAGTTGCAACAGTGTAAAAATAAACTGACCTGTTTGTTCATAAGGATGTAGATAACAGGATTGAACAAAGCTGAACTCTTTGAGAAGAAAGCAGGGATGGCCATGGAGACAGCTGAGAAGGCAGCGCCCTTGTTGAAGAAGATCCATGCAGCAAAGCTAGCATATGGGGTCCAGGCAAAGAGGAAGCCAAAGACCATCAGGACGCACATACGTGTGACTTCCTTCTCAGCCTTCTGGGTGGATGCAGAGTCCTGCTGCTGGGCTGCAGCCTGAAAATGAGGCCATCATTGGTTATTGACTGCGTTGTGTACTGGGACCAAGATTTTAACGAATATGAATGCCCAGTCAGATAAATGTTTTCTTTACATACAGATATAATAACTAGATGACAGATGATGGACTCTGAGTTTGTGTTGTATTTTCTGTAGTGCTCTATAACACTAATATGAACAACTACATACAAAAGCATCACATTAAATTAAAATAGCTGTCTCATAAAATAATTGTCTTCAGAGTAATTTAATACAGCAGTGGCGCTTAACTTGTTGATTCATTATGCTTACTCATGTATGAATGTGAGTATATAATGCAAGAAGAACCTAAACTTCACTTACGGCTTTGACTGTCAGCACAAGGCTTCCATAAGTGAAGAAAATGAGGAAGACTGGAACACAGAAGTGGCAGCTGAACATGTACATCACATAGGATTCATTGTTGTAAGCTGGAGAAAGAGTGTAGTAGTCAGGTCCGCAGGAAACCTGGATACCCTCAGGGATATATCTGTGAATACAAAACATACAAAGTTAGAGGCTTGATATTTGAGCTTACAGTATTCATTATAATGTTGCCTTCCACAGTTCTGAGACAAGCCTATTGGGTTCCTAGGTGATTCTAAATGATTTCTTCTTATGTGTGAAGGTGAATGGTTGTCTGCCTCTCTGTATAAGCTCTGTATTCAACAACTTTGTGGTCAAATATGTGCTGGGATATGGTCGAACCAACTTCCAATACAACAAATCAAAAGGTTTTGCAGGTCGCAATGGCTGAAGCAAAAGATATTTCCTTAAAGGAAGACAACCAATCAGCATCATGTTTGCAGGCTACAAGGATGTTGCCAGGTTATGTGCTGTGTCATCTGCAGAAGTTCTTAAATAACAAAACAGGCATTAAATGTTTAAATCAGTTGATCATTTGAACCCCTGAGCAAATAAATAGACTTCCTCTAGGATTGCTTTAGCTGTATTAGCTGCATTGGAAGTACATATTTATTTTATTCTCAAGAGGATTCAGAAAAAATTGTTGAAAATCCTGTCGGTTTAGTAAATGTGGAACTATTAGATCCAAGATTGGTGCTTTAAGTATCAGTGAAGAATGGCTCCGCTGTTATCCCGTTATCCTTTTCTCCTCCTTCTACTTTTGAACACAGGTCTTGTGAAGATTTTAAAGTGAATCTCATGAGCATTTTAACTCAGTAGATGAAATAAATATCTTAATATTTATCTAAAATAAAAATTAAATCTGAACACACCAAGGCTGTGGATCATGATCATCCACTGCATACAACAGCATGCCTGCTTGGTTTAAATATTACATGTAGCCAGCGTGATCATGTGTATAAAGCTAAGCAATGCTGGGAATTCCGGTGTGGAGAGAGTTGCGATAAAAGATGTTGACATTCTCTATTCTATCCCCCAGATGTGGACAGAATCCTGTCATGCATGTTGAGGAATTACCTTGACCAGCCGACCAGAGGAGGAACAGCACAGGTGCAAGCCATGAACCAGGTGAATCCGCAGCCTATCGCAGAGTGGGTGGCTGTGAATTTGAAGCTGCCCATGGGTTTACAGACCACAATGTACCTCTCAACAGCAAGAACCACAAGAGACCACAGAGCCACTTGACCTGTTGAAAGAAACAGAGCAGAAGTCGTAATGAGAACCTTCAAGTCCTGTTACAACTGAGCTGATATCATTGTACAGCCTCTCTGGTTGAAAAAAAATTGAGAGCAGATGAACAATACAATGATCTACAGGTGTGCTGAAGTTTACCTCCGAGTGTAGCCATGAATCCCTCAATAGCACAGCCCATGGGTCCCAAGGAGAAATAGCCCATCATGCAAGAATAAATGGTGACTGTGAATCCAAAGAGGACCATGATGAGTCCAGCCACGGCCAAGTTAACCAGGATAAAGTTGAGAGGCTGTCGAAGCTTCTTGTTCTGCGCTGTGACCACCAGTGTCAGAAAGTTGATGGGGAATCCAGTGCAGATCAGGAAAAACATGTACAAGGCCAGTAGTTTGAATTGCCATGGGTCTGCCAGGTAATACTGTGGATATTCAAAAGGACTCCTGACAAGCCCTGTCCTGTTGTTCATGGGGATGTAGAAGTTCTTGCCTTCTGTGCCATTCTCCATCTTCGCAAGTTAGGATTGGACTGGCTAGAGTAGGATAATCTTGGAGGACTGTCTAGGCAGCAGAGTCGGAACTCCTACTTCTGTCGTGTGACTCAGCAGCGATGGTTTTATAGCCCCTGTATAAGACGTTGAGTTAAGAGGATCTCTGAAATCAGCCCATAATCTCATGGTATAATCACCTGCTACTCTGTGATCTTTTTAGGTTTTTTTTTTTAGTTTTTATAGGACATGTTTGCTAATTAATGCCCCAGAATCGTGGAGGTCACGTAACATGAGAAAGAGGGACGGAAAGAGTCACACTTTTTTCCTGTTTCCTTTTTTGTCTTGAAGTTTTCCTCCAGGCACACTTTCACTAAACACTTGTTCATCTGTTTAAACTGATAAAACTGCAAGCAGACCTTTGGTTTTTTCATAAACTGTTTTGAAAAATTTTGCATATCGTCCCATTTCTCTTTCCACTTCAGCAAGAAACCTAAATAACTGCACTCTGAAAATGAGGCGTGTAAATGTTTTAAAATGAATAAAGCTCTAATTACTTAACAACTAATATGTTTATGACCTAAAGACCATAAAAAAATCTCCAATTTAATTAGATCCCCATCCATTAAGTTGGAATGCCACTGACAGTTTTCTTTATTTGTGTCAATTACTACTGCACTGTAGGATTGTGAGAATAAGATGAATTACTGCAATATACTAGATGTTAAAATATAAAGTGTAATATCTGATTGTTAAAATTGAAAAAAAAAAAAAACTAAATAATATACCTGCAATTCTTTCTCGACTTCTCAACATACACTATATTGCCAAAAATATTCATTCACCTGCTTTGACTCGCATATGAATGTAAGTGACATCCCATTCCTAATCCATAGGGTTCAATATGACGCCAGTCCACCCTTTGCAGCTAGAACAGCTTCAACTCTTCTGGGAAGGCTGTCCACAAGGTTTAGGAGTGTGTTTATGGGAATTTTTGACCATTCTTCCAGAAGTGCATTTGTGAGGTCACACACTGATGTTGGACCAGAAGGCCTGGCTCTCAGTCTCCGCTCTAATTCATCCCAAAGGTGTTCTATCAGGTTGAAGTCAGGACTCTGTGCAGGCCAGTCAAGTTCATCCACACCAGACTCTGTCATCCATGTCTTTATCGACCTTGCTTTGTGCACTGGTGCACAGTCATGTTGGAAGAGGAAGGGGCCAGCTCTAAACTGTTCCCACAAAGTCGGGAGCATGGAATTGTCCAAAATGTCTTGGTATGCTGAAGCATTCAGAGTTCCTTTCACTGGAACTAAGGGGCCAAGCCCAGCTCCTGAAAAACAACCACACACCATAATCCCCCCTCCACCAAACTTTACACTTGGCACAATGCAGGCCGACAAGTATGGTTCTCCTGACAACCACCAAACCCAGACTCGTCCATCAGATTGCCAGATGGAGAAGCGCGATTCGTCACTCCAGAGAACACGTCTCCACTGCTCTAGAGTGCAGTGGCGGTGTGCTTTACACCACTGCATCCAACGCTTTGCATTGCACTTGGTGATGTATGGCTTGGATGCAGCTGCTTGACCATGGAAACCCATTCCATGAAGCTCTCTGCTGAAGCACTGTTCTTGAGCTAATTTGAAGGCCACATGAAGTTTGAAGGTCTGTAGCGACTGACTCTGCAGAAAGTTGGTGACCTCTTGGCACTATGCGCCTCAGCATCCACTGACCCCGCTCCGTCAGTTTACGTGGCCTACCACTTGGTGGCTGAGTTGCTGTCATTCCCAAACACTTCCACTTTCTTATAATACAGCTGACAGTTGACTGTGGAATATTTAGGAGCGAGGAAATGTCACGACTGGATTTGTTGCACAGGTGGCATCCTATCACAGTTCCACGCTGGAATTCACTGAGCTCCTGAGAGCGACCCATTCTTTCACAAATGTTTGTAAAAGCAGTCTGCATGCCTAGGTGCTTGATTTTATACACCTGTGGCCATGGAAGTGATTGGAACACCTGATTCTGAATTTTTGGATGGGTGAGCGAATACTTTTGTCAATATAGTGTATTTTCTCAGTTAGTAGCACCCTTATCTTATCACCAGGAACAGTGCAATGTTATGTTTTAATAGGCGAACCTGCAAACTGTGGCAGGTAATAATTTCAGCTGTCACACTAAAGCTGTGCTTGTGTTTTGAAATTGAATGTTGGACTGAGGATGTGGCCACTTTTCTGGGCTACCTGAGAATGATTATTTCATTAGTTTCCCTCTTCATTTCAAACAATACTGGTATTTGGATAGTAAACATATTTTCAAGGACGAAGAGAAGAGACAAATATAAGAAAACAACAGTTTCAGCAAAGAAATGTTTTCAAATTTGTAAACACAGCAAGCAAGTGGAGGCTCTGGTGTATATGTTTATTGAGACTATGATATCAAAAAATATAAAACTACAGTTACTCTGGACTCAGTGGTTCATCCTCAATGAAAAGAAGAACACGGAGTCCTGCAGCAGATGGTACTGACTCCTCAGAGCTCTAAATATCATGGGGGCAGTGTGGGATTACATTAAGACAGAAAAGACAGACGGTCTAAATCCACAGAAGAAATTTGGCAACTTCTCTAAAGTCGATGAAAACTGTAAACTGTAACTTGACTGGTTGCATACTGAAAGCTTGCAGCTGCAAGGTGCTGATTCTAATTCGAAGGCAAGCGTATTGACTTCTTCCCTGCGGATCGTGTTCTTATTCAATTACATGGACCAGGAACCTATTACCTCATTATTGTTGGCCTGTGCTTCACATCGGTTGACCTGTAAACCAATTGCTGCAGTTAAACAGAGTCAGTGGAGTCTCACTGTTGTCTTTAATTAACAGACTATGGCAACAGTCCCATATATTTAATTGAAGTCAACACGGAGATGATCTGATTTATATTTGAATTAAATTTATCAAGTAGCTTTAAAACTGCACCATTTTCACACTTTTTTACAGATTGTATTTTTTTTATCTGGCAGTCGAAGGATTCTTTTAAGAAATCTTATTCTTGTACTGGGTTATCAATACAGTCCTAGGTGCTGCACTTGACAACTACACTATAATCTAAATCTACATCTCACCACTTGACAGACATCTCGGTAATACAGCCTGGCAGTTATTTCAGCATAAGAACAATTTCAGTGGTTGTCAGCATATTAAAAAGACTGTATGTCTAGAATCACCAGTTAGATCTGACAAAAAATACTTAAAAGGTTTGGTGACTTTGCCCTAAAATAAACCCATAGCAGGTTATACTTCTACAACACGTGCAAGGTTTTTGACTGCAAAAAACTGTACTAAACCCTGACTGTGCTAAACCATAACCATTTCCATTTGGCTAAGGTTAAAGAAAACACTACGGTGCTGCACCCATGTCTTTTATAGAGAGAAACCTCTAATTTGGCCCGTGTCTGCTTACCACTGGTGACTGACAAGGTGTGAATCCTGGCGAACAAATTGCTCAATAGCAACAGCAATCCTGCGTATTTGAATGACGCACAACTGTGTTTATGTTTGAGGGCAGTCGAAGCAGATCAGTTGGTCAGACATCTTACATACAGACGTAAAGTTCTCCCTGACCTGTAATTGTCTACTTCTAAATCTGGACAAACGAAGTTTTTTATTTGGCTCTAAATGCTTCAGAAACACTGTATCTAACCACATTGTCACTCTGGATGTTACTACCTTAGCCTCCGGATGTACTGTGAGGAACCTTGGAGTTACTTTGACCAGGATGTATCCTGTACCTCATACATGAAACAAGTTTCTAGGATGTCCTTTTCCCTGCTCAATCTTGTCAAAATTAGGAACATTTTGTGTCACAGTGATGCTAAAAAAATTCTATTCAATGCATTTGTTATTTCCTGGCTGGAGTATTGTGAGTTTTTAGTATCTGTGTGCCCCAGTAACTCCCTGAAAAACCACCAGCTGCAGACAGAGTACTGACAGGAACTAGCAAGAGAGATCGTATTTACCCTGTTATGATTTTAGTTTCTCTTCACTGGCTACTACTGATTTAAAATCATTGTCCTCACATACAAAGCTCCCAGTGACAAAGCATTATGTCCATCCTCATATTACTATATTGTCCTAACAGAATACTTTGCTCATACAGTGGAGGCTTGCTGAGTTTCTAAAACTAGATTGAAGACATAATTTGGACATCCTCTCTATTATAAGATTAGATTTTAAATTGTACTTTTTCACAAAGCTCATCCTTAGCGCTGCTTAGGTGACCCCGTACCACACCTTGTTATCTCTTTCCCCTTCCTCCTTATATGTTACCTGAAGTCTCAGTTTAGGGGGGCTTTGGTGGGTTTCTGTCCATACAATTGTAAGGTCATGAATTTACCAGGTGAAGTGCTCTAGGAAGTCAGTGTATTTCTTACATCCTTTTAAATGGCCTAATTTCTGCATCTTAATACCACTTTATCTAACCAGATGAAGTTTCACTCTTTCTATCTGTCAGTTACGTTAACAGTATTTGCAACTAATCCATTTATGAGAGCCATCTGTCCACACAAGACAGAAAATAAAAATGACATATTCTGAGTTAGATAGGTACAAAATGTCATGTTCTCACTGTGTATGGGGCCTTAATTTAACAAAACTCAGCAGAAAGTTTTGGCTCTTTTGGACTACAGGGATTCTAATACCAATTTAAACAACTAGATCACTGGCTGGAGGGAAACCGTCTAGTGATGAGCAATGTTTGGGGGTGTCTGAGGTAAATCCTTTAAAGTCTGGTCTTGATGATTCAAAGAAGCTTATTTCATTATCTCATTAAAGTGTGTACAATCAAAAGTGACTTTTTACCTCAGATGTCTCGGTTTTTGTTTGTTTGTCGGTCTGTCTATCAGACGGATACATTTAAAAAAGACAGATGTTTCCTGTTGATCTAAGAAAGTCAGCAATTTTAAACTCTGACACCACCTCTTCAATAAAGATGATTGGTTTTTAGTAAAGTTTATGAGAAACATTTAGCTTGTCTGGTCATTTACAGAACGGTCCTGAGGACACAAGTAGCCTCTGTTCAATTTTGAAATACTGACCAGTTAAATTTAGGAGACTGTTTTTGTTTTACTGCTTGCTTTTTTGTTTGTTTTAGTTTCCATTTAATCGTGATTTTGTGCTGACATTTTCTATAAGTACATGAATTGGTTATATTTTATTTTTTTATAATTATTAAATTCTAAATGCATAAAATATTCAAACTTTTGATGAATTGTATACAGTAACTAATATTGAATTTAAACTGTATCATTACTGTATGATCATATGAGTATTTAGGTGTGTGCCTGCAGAGCATTTCACAATTAGAATTTTTATGAAGTACTGTATGCTATATGAAATACTATACTATAGCACACTGAGATCACATTTGTTTAATGAGTGTGTCAAACTGCATATTTTCAATTTTGTGTTTACTCTGAACATGGTTGAGCAATGCTGTGAATGGGCTCTGTTATACTTGATACCTATCTGTAGACAGTAGCATCATGATGAGCTTCAAACATTTTAAAAATTTAAATGGCGCTTCTACTGTGTACAAATTTTAAGATATAAACACAGTGAATGTCTATGAAATAGACATTGACTTTATCCCGCACAGTGTTGAAGAAACATTTTTCTGTTCAAATATGGGCCTTGTGAAAATTCTAGATTCTACCGTTAAAGAATTAATTACACTTTAGAGATTTTGATTCAAATTGAGGAAACACTTTTAAGATACCAATACCACAGAACAGCATATTCACTACTAACACAGTCTTGTAAAACATGCTGTCATTTTATTGTAGAATGGTCTCTCACAGTGTTAAAGTAAAACTTAAAAATGATAGAAAAGGATAAACAAGAGCTTCTTATGGTACAAATGTGGAATGAAAATGCATAAATATTTGTAAGTTTATTGTTCAAAAAAAATTTGCAAAACTTGTTGGACATTGTAACGCTTGATCAGTGCAATATAGAACGAGTTCAGCATTGCCTATACATTTCTGTAACATTTTAAGCAAAGTAATAATGTTTTAAAGAAAGTTGAATGTATTTTGAGTTAATTTAATGTCAGTCCAGGCATACGTTTTAGTGCTATTTATGTAGAGAATTTATCAAAAGCTCCAAGTGCAAAAGCTTTTTACTTTGTAATGCACTTAAAGCTGAATTAAACAGTACAATATCCTAATCTATCACCAAAACAGATTATTCTTTTTTGCAAACATTCAGACTGCTGACACTTCACGAGAAAGTGATTTGGACAAAATCTAATGATAAGATAATTACTTATGGGCGTACCCTGGATGTACAGGAACAGGAAACCATCTGTCACACAGCTTTCATAAGTATGCCAATTCCCACAAGTGGGATTTCCAGATCAAGGAGCTTGTGTTTATCCGCTTAGAATCCAAAAATTGTCACTTGCAAGCTGTTAAACCGGAGGGGTTTGTCCCTTTCTAATCTTCAATCTTCACAAATTGGATTCACACCTTCTACGCAAGTTAGAGGTGTTTAGTAGGTTGTCTGGAAGTCACGGCGGGCATCTCCTTCAATTCACAGTCGTCAAAAGTGATTACCGCAGCCACGTTCTGACTCCATTTGTCAGGTTCTCTGATGGCAGAGAATGAAGGTCAAATGTTTCCTATCACAATCAAGATATTTCTGTTTAAGAGACACACATAGGCATCACTGCCCCTTATGTCTGCCAGGATATAATAAAATTGACCGTTAGCTGCTCTAGCTTTGGGGAATAAAATCTAGTCTCTCTTATTCTTAAATGTAAAAGATGAGTACAGTGTAATTAAAACAATCTCCTGAAGAAAACTGCAATCTAATTTTAAATTTTTACGGGATTGTAATTGCAAAACTCCTGTTATAGTTTGTGTTACTGTAATTGTGGATAGATAGAAACATAGACAGATAGTGGCTTTATTAGCTGTTCAGTATTGTTTAAGTATTGTTTCAATGTATTATCTTGAATTTAAAAAACAAAAATTGTGAAAAATACATCAATGTATATAGATAGATCTAAATCTGGCGGAAATTTAGGTGAACATATACATCCTCATTCAAGTAAATTGTGACTTAATTACTAATTAGAGGCCAAGTAAATAAATACATAAAAGATTCAGTTTTTTACCACTAAAAATTTATTTTTGGAAGAGTGACTGAAACAGTCTTTGAACCTCAAAGCAAATGTATGTAACGCTGTTGTGACAATAACAAAATTATGAAAAATCAAGCATAAAAGACTCTTTTAAATGGCAAAATTATTAAAAAAAATAAATAAATAAATTAAAAAAAAAATATATATATATATATATATATATTTTTTTTTTTTTTTTTTTTTTTTTTAAAAGCTAGCATTAGTAATCAGGAGCAATTAAGGCTGCAACATCAAAACTCCTTTGTATAGGGAAGTGACCTGTCCAAAAGTGCATTTTAGTGCTAATATATCTAACTTTTGATGCAAGACCACGAATGTCTTATATCTTATTTCAAAACTTACGATAGACAGATAGATAGATAGATAGATAGATAGATAGATAGATAGATAGATAGATAGATAGATAGATAGATAGATAGATAGATAGATAGATAGATAGATAGATAGATAGATAGATAGATAGATAGATAGCCTGTTGGAAGGTCAAAGCGGGGATTTGTTAATTCTGGGGCATCTGGCACAATGGGGATATGAGAGCTGAGCACTAAATGAGATTTATATAAAAGCCTGAGGCAGGTGACAAGGCCAAAAAAGCTTAGATGAACACAGTGACGCCTGCGTGCCTAAAGTGACACGCAAACAACGGTTAATTGGGATCAGCTTTCTGCTTTGCAGCTACAAGTACTTAACACACTCTTGTGCAGGTTAAGTCTGTTGAAAGTGTAACAGGAAGCAAACAGGAACTGTAACTAATCTGTCAGTGGGTCAGGACGAAACATTATATGAGTGATCTAGAACATTTTCTGCCACATCAAGTGTCAACCAGTGAAAGTATGACACACTAACACACTAAACATACAGTTTCAGAAATGCTTTTGCAACAGCGGGCCCTGAAGTATCTCAAAAACATCTACTGACATTCAGTATTTCAGTAACAGCCTCTGAATTTTATCCATTTTACTTATTTTTTCAAAGATACGGTGAGCATTTGAAGTTTGCCGTTGTTTCTGAAACTTGTGCAAAAGAGACTTGTCTAAGCAAGACATGTGGAGCGAGAATCATTTGTTCTGGCGTTCTTTCATTTAAAGATTCAGACAACTTATCAAGAAAGGTGTAATTTTTTTTTTATTTACATGAATCCACAGGTTTGAAAGAGAGTTCAGTGACTAATAGAGCTAGAAACAAATTCAAATTTCTCATTTAGAGAGCAGGCACTATAACACAATGTATGCAACATCTTATTTGCCTTTTATATTTCTGGCTCAAATATCAAGAGTAGAATAAAAACAAAACTGCCTAATTAATAAATAGATTGTTTGCTAAATTCTAAATGTTTCACACAACAGTCATGCAGGAATGAGGTAAGACGCAGCTGAGAGATCCAGACCGTTTGTCTCTCCTGAAAACATAAACATCGTTTGACTTGAATGTAAATTAATCCTGACAATCGATTCCTTTACTGCAAAACAATCACGTTTTTGGAGAGTGGGACTGTGAAGATTTGAATTATAAAGAAGCTGCTGTGAAAGTGTTCTACAATAATGGGAGAAACGTGAAATAGGCGAACTCTCATGCCCTGCTCTCACGCACTCGCTGTGCCATCTAAGGAGATCAGCGCACTTCTAATCTCTGCTTCCAGAGAGGCCGAGACACTCGTGTGCATCGACGATTACGCTTTAATGCTCACCTCTCCTGACCAGTACCTACATTCCTTGATGTTACAAAACACTGATACTGCATCCAATAAATTATAATCAATCCTCATATTTATTCAGTAACATTTCAATATCCTCTCTCTGCATTCCACTCATTCTCAAATTCTCATAACGTTACAGTAGAATCCTGCGTGTAAAATTCACAATACAATTAATGCATACGATAATGGCTGTAATACATAAAAACAGCCGGGCAGTGGTATATTCTTACAAAAATCTCATACCATCATGAGTCTGTCATTAAAATTTTGATTAAATGTTGAGTTCAATCTTAAATTCTTCATTATTGCACAAAAACAGTCTTTTAACCATCCATCTTGTCATCATTTACTAATCATAATATTGAATGTGAATAATATCACTGCACTTTCTAGGAATCTGTTTAATACTTCTCGTCGTATCAGGAAGTGTTATATACACACTTGGCAATTAATCTGGTGCATGTAGCTTAAAACTAGAGCAGCTTTATGCAATAGCCCTACATTTAACCCTCCCTTTGTGAAGTTCAGAATCCAGTTGATAATAAAGAATTATTTCAAAGAGGCGTTGATTCAGCTTTATTGACACCACGTCATACTGAGTCGTTACTTTCTGCCTGTATATCACTGTTTATACGCTAGATATTAATCCAGAGCACAAGCTTCACACTGCCTCGTGTACTGCAATGCGACAGTTTAGCCATCAGATGTCACCTCCCAGTGGACTGAAGCAGTAGCATTACTTATTTCTCTATTCTGGTACTGTTAGCACATTAGCATTCACACTAGCCCCAGCTTGTGTGTTAACCAACTGTTGTGGAACTGTTAAATAATAATGATATTTATGAGGGTCACACTATGTCACTGTATGTTGTCCCTCCCGTTTTCATAACTTCACTCCAAAAATGAAATATATACATTTAAATACACCACAATATGATGTGTAATGAATAGAGGAGGAAAAGGTAGAAACATGACAAACAGACATATTTGTGATGGTGAAGACCACTGCACAGATACAAAACAGTGACTTCATCACATCCATCATCTTAAATATTTTTGTGTGATATGGCGCTTTTCTAAGAGCCCAACAACTTCCTGTGTGGTAACTTCCTGAAGCTCCAAGTAATCTGGGGGTTAAAACAAGGATGACACTGATTGGATGTCTGCGTCTGCTGCTGAAGCGCCCTCTGGTGGTCTTGAACACTTCTTAGCACAGTTCACTCGGTAAAACATAATCGTGGAGGTTGTTTCATGTATGTTTGGGTAACAGCACTGCTGCACTGATTGAAATGATTATATTATTCATTTGTGTTGATTCTGTTGCTGTTTTAATCCTGGTCACATTGCAAACTCAATTTGAAATTAGGTTGTTTTCTTTTCTTTCACGCATTTAAAAATTACTTTTATGATGAGTTTATGAGATGTTAGAGAATTTTTATTACTTGTCTTTCTGCACACAGCTGTATATGATGTGTATTTCCTTGATGTTTTAGCTTGGTGTTTTTGCTCGCAGACATGATCAGAGTTTAACACTCCTAAATACTAAAGCAAAGCAAAAGCACAAGCTTCATGGTCAGTCCTGTATCTGTGTGTAATGTCACAGATCGACCAGCAGGTCACGACAGTCCTCCTGTCAACTTGGTTCCTCTAATCACATATTTGTGTAACTGTAGCATCATTCTACCATGTTTGCTGCAATTAAAACACACAGTGCTTAACATAACCTAATTTCACTCTACATTCCTTTTCCTCCAAGACCAAACAAGGACATTTAATGGATCTAGGCTGCAGAGCATATCTTGATACAACATTCTGAGTGTTCACAAACAGGGGAATAAAAGTAACACATTGCTTGGGAGCATGGATCTAATTTTGCAGCAGATGTCAGAGTCCTTACTGTACTGAAATACTGTCCACTGATGTTGGAGTAGTATGTCGTGAACACAGAACTGCAGTGCCTCCTGGAGGTCAAAACTGAGAATGAATTATGATCAGGACAAAAGGTGAAGACGCTGCTTGCACTAGTGTTGTAGTCAATACCACCTAAACCGAGGCCAAGACATGGCCGAGACCACAGTGTATCGAGACCGAGACAAGGCCAAGACTTTGAGGGATCGAGACCAAGTCAAGACCGAGACCAAGACAAAGCGAGACCGAGTCGAGACCGAGACCATATCAAATTTAACTTAACCATTTTATTCAGTACTTACTCAATGTAGTTTTTAGGCAAGTGTAAGGTTGCCTGTAATACTCTTGTCTGCAACGACAAACAACCATTCAATATGGAACGTATCAAACAAATATTTAATACTTGCGTCTTCATTTTTGTCTTGTTTTCAAGTATTTATGTTTATCAGCATCTAAAATGCAATGAAATATAACATGTCAATGTATCTTCAAAGAGGTCAGACACTGAAAGTATTTCCTTGACAAACTGCTGAGGCAAATACTTTGTTATTCAAAGCTCACCACCAAGGATAAACACATGAAAGGGTCGTTTATAAACACTACAAACAACATGGCCCTTAAAAATTACATCATGGGAAGTGAGTTTAAAGTAGTGTTTGGTTGCATTTTAGAAGCATGAGAGACTGCAACATTTTGTGACCTAAACGTGCACGATGGGGTTTCATTATAATGCCCCCTCAGCTAAAAACCCTCTCTACTTATACACATATTTATTTTAATTTATATTTAAGTTACACATTTATTATGCAATTGTGTGTTTTAATTCTAAAAATTGGCACTAAAATTAAGTGTGTACATTGCCAGGCCAAGTTGCACACGTGAGATGGAACTTTTTCATAGACGGGGTGCATAATTTGAACTGGACACTCCTCTGTCACATGTGCCGCTATGTCAGAGCTAACATTAGCTAACACTGATGGAACATAAACAAAGCTTCATGTAGCCTGTCTCTTTATCGTTTATGAGAAGCGCAAGGCCAGCGTAAAACACTACCACATGCCTTTCCCTATATATACATGTACAGACACACACACACACATATATATATATATTCACAAACTACAGCTTGCTGAATTTATCTCGCTTACTTCGCTAGCGCCATGTAGCGTTAGCTTACCTTTCTTTATGCTTCCTCTCCAAGTGTCGATAAAAGTTTGGTGTGGTTCCAGCCGCCTCAGTGAGCGTTGCGTTGCAGAATTTGCATATAGCGGTGGGTTTTCTTTTTGACGTTGATTTACAGATAAACTGTTTATGGTTAGAAAAGCCAAACTTTATTACAGCAGAGTTAGTTGACATCTTTCCCAGGTAGCAGACTCCTTCTTCCGCCTCCCGCATTAACTGTAGCGGAGTACGTGTGAAGAGGGGCGGGGTAGGTGACAGGTCACAGCCCGTAAAAATCATCCAAATTAAAAATCAGTTAAGTTATTGGTTACATTTGAGGCGGGGAGTTTTGCATCCAATCACAACAAAGCTGTTACTGACCCAATGAGACAGTTGAGAGGTAGTTCAGTGTTGTCGGTGAAGCCATGGTCTCGGCTGGTCTCGCAGTAAAAATCCCGAGTCCTCTGTGCCCGAGACCGAGACAAGACCGGTCGAGCGCGAGACAAGACCGAGATCTTCAAAAAGTGGTCTCAAGACCGGTCTCGAGTACTACAACATTAGCTTGCACAGTATGTGTTTCTTTAATTATTCACACTGACTCTCTTTATTTTGGGCAGTTTTTGCTATGTTGATGTAAACTGTCTTGTATTAACATCTTTGCTCTTTTAATGCTAAGTTTTCAGAAAAACTTAATATTTGTGCCTTAATGTTGCAGAGCTGCCATGCAATGTGCCAGCCTGCCATTGATGTCTTGCCCAGAGCAGAGCCTGATCAACACTTGTACAAGTACTTCTGGTTTCAGTGGTATAATGTGGAGCCTCACCAATGTGTAACATGAGGATTTAACTCATCAGCAAGTCCAACTGCTACTGTCTCCAAAGTTTTTTTTTTAAGTTCTTTTGACAATATGTAATGTAAAATATGGTGCTTTATGGTTTTTGTCTATGATAACACAAGAAAGTGCAGACAATTTGAGGCCAGTAGTGTCAGGAAATCATCTTTGTACAATACCAGTCCCGCCAAAAATGAGCTGCCATTTAATGCTGGTGCTACAGCCATGATTACAGTTTGTCTTTACTTTTGAGTGTGCTGTTACCAGACAGCCTTGGCCTGGTTGAAGAAAATAAAATATGAACATCCAATGATCCTAAAGCAAAAAACCTGTCAAAAGTAGTGCTTAAAATATACTTAATATGAAACTATAAACTACAAAATTGGAGTTTATTTTATTGTTAATAGCTTTTACTTACAACAGGGATCGTACTACACTTTTTAAAGCAGCCTAAATAACCTGTACTTAAAGTGTAACATGGCTGAGCACTGAAGCTTCATTTTACCCTGCAATTACTCTGTAGTAAAAGCTGTGAACACGCAATGTGTTGAATTACAGCCTGCTGGGCCAGTTTCAGTGACTGAAGGTGTACAGGCCTAGTCTTATTTACTTGTGAAATCTACTAAATTACACCTAAATTGTTGCAAAACACCTCAAAATTCTTTATTGCTTATAACCTTTATAAACCTGTCATGTCAGTGCTGTATAAACATGAATATGTATAAATTCATTAAATGCCAGAAAACAAAATGATACCAAAACCCGTCTTTTGTTCCTCAACATCTCAAGCACACTTGATACAACGAATGGTCTAACAGCCAAAAAACAACAAACAAAAAAAAAAACACCTGCACAAAGGTCATATAAATGTACAATAAACAAATTCAAACTCTCATTTTTCATGTCAACTGTTGTGAAAATTTGGATGAGCCATAATAAAGCAATGAAATGTGCAACAATATTTGTATTTTATTAAAGTATGATAAAGGATGATAAAGCAGAGAAATGCAGAGTCAGTATTGCAGTTGAAAGGGCAGGGCTCATACATCTGTAGCATTTGTCCTTCAAACATTACAGACTCAGTTTTCTCATGAAGTCAGCAGACACTCCTCAGCCAGGGCATGTAGATAGTGAAGAGTGCAGAGATTACCAAGCCTGCACAACAGTGAGACCAAAGTAATGATACATTTCATCAACAATGAACCTTAAAGGTAAATCAATGTTTCATTTACTTGTTTGCTACAGAGATCTGCCCTTTTCTGCATTGTGGTTGATTGATGAGCAGTTCCAGTGTCTTTTTAGAAGGTTTATGAAGTTGAGGGCTTTTTCCAGCCCTGAGCTGTGTCTGCAGCTCTTTACAAGGTGCACAGTGCTCCAGGACTCTCCATTAAGAAGACAGGACACCATGCATGTAGCCTTAGAGGCTTGAACCCAGGGCAAAAACATCTTACGTAGACTCAAACCAGCATTTATACATAATGGATGAACTCAGAGATGCTCTCCCGCTGAGTGGACAAAGTTTAGTAGTGTTAGTGAAAGAGTGTTAAGCTTACTCCCAGTGGAAATATGCCCTTCGTTCTTGGCTGCCAAGTAGAAAATCTGCATTCCTCGCTTTTCAAGTCTTTCATTCATTGCTGTTTAAATAACAGATAATGTCTGAGTTTTGCCATCTTTGTCAGTGGAACTTTCTGTCGTGCGCAGGGTGTGAAGCTCTGTGAAAGTCTGAAATGCTTCATGGTTTGATGCTTTCTTTGTTGCTCTTGGAATGTCCATTGATGGGGTACATAGAAGTTTCAGTCTCTGTGTGATGAAAGAGAAAGACAACAGGTTATCATTAACTTTAGTAAAATATGCTGAGCCATAGCTATGCTTTCTCTGAATAAAGAGTAATGGCTAATGAGCTCAATATTTACAGCTAAATATCATTAACAACAGGTACACAGCCAGACTTTTGTTCTTTTTGATATGAATAGAGAGCAGGTACAAATTTGAACATTTAACTATCAATCAATACTATCAGTTTGAACCTTTAGACACCAATCAAAAACATCAAATCAAAGCAATGAGCATGGTCAGTACTGACTTCACACAGCATCCAGATCAAACAGTTTCTTTTGTCAGTGTCAGCTTGAAATTTAGTGTTTCCTCTATCACCTGCACTAGTTTACACAGCTACTGAGGCCACAGAAAATAGTGGCCTTGACTGAACCACCCAAATTTGTTCCAGTAAAAACGTGGGATTGTACCTGTTTCAGTGTTCCTGGAGTGACGCACACAGCATATAACATCCATAGAGGAACCAGGAGGGTTGACGAAAGAGTGAAGAATCCTCCGAGGGCATAGCCCCACCAGGGGTATTCATAGGTGTTGTTGAATTTCAGCGGGGTGTATTTGATCAAGGAGAACAGAAATGTGCACTGAAAATGTACAAGCAGAGAGAACAGAAGAAAAGACTTAAACTCTAAATTACCAGATTTGTATTATACATATAGCAAGTCAAATTTATAGTTAATCATTTTATGTAGTTTAAAAGAACATTAAACAGAAAATGAGTCTCCAATGTTATACACAATATTCATAGCCTCATACCAACATTGATTCAGATCTGTAAAAACACAAATTCTCCTCTTTCTTGCATACTGAAACTTTGATATCTAATGTCCATGTGCAACTTTCTCTCTGTTTTACATTAGTCAGTTCTAACTCAATCAAACTGAATAACTGTGTAATATATATGCATCTTTGACCCATCTGTGACTGAAATGAAACATAAAAAAGTAAATCCGAAAATCCACTCAAGTTATGCTACTAGCTCTTTTTATGGAATGCCTGAATACAGCTGCAATCTCGGCCTTAGCTTATCTAAAAATAAATTCTCTGCCAAAAGAACACACGCCTGAGTTCCTTAAATCATTATTTAATCAAATATTTCTTCAGGAGAAAGACACCAGTGAGGAGCTAGAAAAATACATGGATTGATAAATATTTAACTTCACTTAGATTCAGCAGCCTTGACTTCTAGCAGGCCATCAATGGAGCTGGTGTCCATCTGGTTGAGACATGGACTAGTTTAAGCGCAGAAGACTCTGACAGCTGTCAGATACACTCGCTGTTAGCTGGATCGCATGTACAAAGTTAGACAGCAGGCATGTGTACTTACAGTGCAGATAGCTGGTGTGACGTACTGCCAACAATATTTCATGAAAGGCCACGGTCGATATCCAATCATGTCCTTGATATTATCATATTGACGATCTGCACCTGTAGAGGGTTAGGGTTAGTACACAAAATATATAGGTATTATACAGAGTTATTCAAAAAGAATGAACCAATTTCATTATGCAATATTTTAATAAGGAAAAACAATTAAAAAAAAAAAAAAACTCCAGCCAAGTCACAAGTATTCTACTCACAATCAACTCTTATTTGATTTTTAAGGTCGTTGAATAACATCAAATAACAACAGCAATCAACTCAGCGGATTATGATATGCTGATACGCATCTGGGAGGAATTCTCTTATCGCATTGATGTTGCCTGTGCTGCAGGTGGTGGACACATTGAACACTTGTAAGACAGGAAATAAAAGTTGTTTTTCAGTAGAATACTTGTGACTTGGCTGGATTTTCTTTTGCTTTTCTTTATAAAAATATTGCATAATGAAATAGATTCATTCTTTTTGAATAACCCTGTATCTGCAGAATTTTCAGATTTTTTTTTTTTTTGCCATATTTGGCCTGTATGTACATTTTGGCATCTCAACTAGCACTTTAAGATTTGTTTTTCAAACTATGTTATGACTTTGAATTCCTTAAAATATGACTTAATTTAATCATCACAGATATGTATGCACAAGCGTACGGCTATTTAAACCACATTAGTAATGTTTCCCTTTTCTATGTGAATGATTTTTACCCCCCAAAAAAGTCAAATGTCTTGGAAACAGGTGTGAAACTGCTGGTTTAAAATGTACTTAGCTGTAAAATACCAGTTTATAAAATACATCCAACAGTGAAAACTGAACCTCACCGTAAACCCATCCAATGCAGACAGACTGAAGGACAGCAAACAGTAGAAGTGTCATTCCACTGCAGGCATAGTAGTCAAACAACTGGAAAATGTAAAGGCCTCCCTGCAAATATGAAGAAACAGGATTCATCACTGAAATTCAACCACACATTGTACCATCAACACACTGTGTTATTCTGAGGGAACAGTCCATATACAGGAGCAGAGAAACTGATGGAGGTACTATGTTTTAGAGAGATGCAGTATTCTTATGAACATAGCACTTAATGTTGTTTCTTCAGTTAAGGATAGCTAACCATTTTACTTCATTTATCCTATAAATATAGACTTAATTAATTATGCACATCAGTATCTCAGACCACTTACTTCTGTCACCATGAAAAGGCCAACAAGGAAACTTGCAACACTAATGGCAAGAAGGAGGAGTTTACGACGACAGCTGTTTTGAAAGAAGGAAGGATACATGTCGGAGATGGTTGTGACCAGCGCCTCCTGATATACAAACTGTGGTGATAAGAGAGATTAGTTTGTATTATTATAAATGAATTGTGTTGATGTAGTATCAGAATTTACTATTACATTAGAATTAGACTTGATCCATGGTCCTACCTCACTATCCAACCCTAAGAAAATGATCATAACAAAGAAGAAAATCGCCCAGAGCTGAGGAAGCGGCATCAATGCCACAGCACGAGGGTAAGCAATGAATGCCAACCCTGGGCCTGCAAAGGTACATGAGAAAAAATGGTCACATTATCATGCAACTCATAACGGTATTGCTCTGATTTTCTGTTGAGTATGCATCTTCAGCCGTCTATACCTGATTCAGCCACCATCGATATATCCACACCTTGCTCCTTTGCCATGAAACCCAGTACTGAGAAGATGGCAAAGCCAGCTACGAAGCTGGTTAGACTGTTTAACAGGCACAGGTAGACACAGTCTCTGTAGGCGAAAAATTCAAACATTAGAAAGCATGAAAACTACAGTGACTACAGTAAACAAATGGTTAAAATCTTGCAGAAAGAGCGTCACAGATTTGAAAAGTTCAAAACTGTTAAATATTATAACATTTTAACTGCAAAAATCCTGAAAATAACAGCACATACCTGTAAAAATTTTACATTTTTTAAATTGATTTGAAAACAGCAAAACTGTAATCTGACAGTCACATTGTAAAAGAAAGAATTACTATTTATCTAAAAATAAAACAGGTTTTTGATCGCTTGATAGTCAACATGTAAATTAATACTTTTTGTGATTTTACCTGATATTATCTAGAATTTAGCAAAACGGAAAATTTATAAAATAACAGCTGAAAAAAAAATTGAGCATTTTTCTGCCTATAATATACAAAGTTTTTCTGTTACATAATAGTATTTATACTGATTTTACTTTGGTTAAAAATTGTGTAATTTTATGGGCAAACATTGTAAAAGCACTAAATACCATTTTTAAAAATATAATGCATGAATGAATGAATAAATTAATAAATAGATAGATAAATAGTTTGAAATGTTACTTTTTTTTACAGTGTAACAATAAGCAGTTTCAACACATTTAAACAGAGTTACAGTCAGTAAAGAAATAAAAAAAACAAACCTGTAGCAGTTGTTGTTGTATTTATTGTAGCTTCCCAGTGATGTCAGAACACCCGTGCAAACTCCATAGGAGTAAAAGATTTGGCTGCCAGCGTCCATCCACACCTGTTGGATTTCAATAAGGTTATGTTCAGTTTATTTCATTTTACTTTCAATTTAGGTTAATACATTCTCAGAGAAATTACATTCATATACTAATAAATGGAAACAAAATGTAAAATGTCCTCTAACAAAATGTTCAAATGCTACAGAGGATAAAGCCCACTGACTTATGTGATTGTTGATTCCACCTGTACAGCCACATATCAAGTCAACAACCGTAAAATGGTCATCCCTTAGCTTTACATCTAAATATTTACGAGGCTGCTTGCAACACACCAAATCAGGTCAAATCAGTGGTTTTCAACAATATCCTCCAAGTACATACTGCAAAACAAAACGGAGGTACATAAATTACAGCACCAGCTGAATATATAATAAATAGCAGTACCTCTGGATCAGTGAGGCGAGACGGATCTGGGTAGAGGTAGAACACGATCCCTTCTTGGGCCCCCGGTAATGTAAGACCACGAACAAGCAGCACCACCAGCATCACATACGGAAATGTGGCTGTGAAGTATACCACCTAATGCACAACCAATATTGGTGGCATTTTTTAAAATTAAACACTTCATAGATTTAGAGAAGAGTTTACATGAAATCAGACATTACAGTTTAATATTACATTTGTTCTGTACCTTCCCTGTGGACTTGACTCCATTCCAGACACAGAAGTAACACAATACCCAGGCAAGAAGTAGACAGAGAGCCAGGTCCCAGCGAATATTGCCAATCTGATCAATTCCTTCAGATAGGCCTAATATTCTCCTCCTTTAACAGAAAATATTGAGTAACATACACCAGAAACAGCAGCACTCTTATAATGATTTCATTCATGATACTTACTCCCAAAACTCTACAACTGAAGACGTGCCGTTTCCATACAGGAGCTGAGGGGACGTCTGATTGTGATCATGCTCGACACAGCCATCTAGCATGAAATAATCAAAGGGATTGTGAATAGGAAGTGATTACTAATCCAAACTCGGTGCAAAGTGTGTGTGTAACAGCTGGAGAATGACGTCTTGCTACCTGTGTTCCAGCTGTTGTCACAGCTCGCCCATGGAAGCTCAGTCCTGACGGATGAAAACAGGTAGAGAAATGTCCAAGCCAGTATGACGATGTAATACACCCCAGTGTACAAAACAACCACTTGGCTTCCGTAACCTAAGCCTGAAGAGAGATAGTTTTGTCACACTGCAACCGTGATGATAAAACTCAGCTTTCGCTTACAGACATCTGACACTGAGATAAGGCCAAGAACAGAGTGAATGGAAAATTACCAAAACTGACCTTCACAATTAGACTGATTCAACTCAAAGATCAGGTACAAAATCACCTGTACCCTTCACTTAAAAGCATTTTATGACACTTTCTGTTTCTACTCCATCACATTTCAAAGGGGTATATTGCACTTACTTTACTCCACTTTAGTTTAAGTTATGAGCTGCTTTTCAGTATAGCAGTTAAAAACATATAAACTTATAAATACAGTACCCTGGTAAAGGTTAAACCACTCAACTGTGACCTCCCACGGAAGAGCAAAAGTACAATTTTCCATCTAAACTACTACAGTGATTTCATTTTAATGACTGATTGAGATCCAAATAGATGAAAGTCTCTAATGTTTATAATAAACTTAGAGAAAAGTTTTTTTTAAAAATGAGATAAATTTGAGAGGGTCCACCATTAGTTTGGGAATTATTTGTCAAGCGCACTGATGCACGAGTACTAACAGTATTATATGTCTTACATACATGAAATAAAGTTAACATACATAGCTGAAAGTCCAAGCTAAAAACCTACCTTCAAAAAGGGGGCAGATTTTTCTCCAACATGTTATTCCGCCCTGACTGGTGAACTGGCCCAAAGATGTCTCCAAGAAGAAGAGCGGGATGCCACAGGTGAACAAAAACAAGACATAAGGAATCAAGAAAACTCCTAGCAAAAAAAAAAAAAAGTTTTAGAAATATGTGCACATAGTTTGTGCTTTAACATGTCAACGAGTCATTGTTATTTTTCTTGCTGTTTCCATTATAACAAAGGATGAACGACTGGGTTTTTCTTTAAATGTGCATTTGAAAAATGTGGCCTGACAAGCCAACGGGTAAGTGAATGCAACCTTTATCTCTGGCAAGAAGGCCAAACAGTCTTTTAGGCAGCAAAACAACAAAAAATTACCTCCTCCATTTTTGTAGCAAAGGTACGGAAACCTCCAGATATTTCCCAGGCCGATGATGTGTCCAGCCACTGCCAGGATGAACTCCAGCTTGTTGGACCACTGCTCCCTCTCCTGAGGTTTGGCCTGAACGTGTCCCAGTTTATTCCCAGAGTTTGTCAGAGTTATTTTCAGCTGGGAGCTCGGTTGTGGGTCCATTTCAACACCTAGTAAACTGGGCATTAAATCACTGTATGTCAGCGAATAATGTGGTAGACAACATGTTGCTAAGTTATGTTAAATGCAAGACAGAAACATATTTCAAAGTTTCAAAGATAAACCCTACTTGCAACCTAAAAGCTTTAGCACAGCAGTTGTTTGAGCTAAATGCTAACTTTGCCATGCTAACACAATTAGAATGACCTACCAGTGTTAAATAAGTGTTTACCATAGCTATGCATGCTAGCATGCAAATAGACTGATGGGAAAATCTGTAATTTCTCCTTCTTATTTTACAGATTACTTATGAGATTCACAAAAATATCAATAAAAGCAAAAAAAAGTGAGCAATGAATTGACATGCAAAATATAAAATAGCAATAGACATTTTTTTAAAGTTCTTTATTTTTTACATTAAAGGTGTCTTAGAATGCATTCACAAATGTATTTTAATTTTACAATTATTTTCCTTTTTCTTAATTAATGAAACTGTCAAGTTCAAGTTTAATACTGTACACTCCAAACTCTGAACTAGATACAAGTAGTTACAACTAACAAGTAACAGTTCTAGCAGAATAATGTCGAGTAAAAGTCACAAAACTTTCCAACGCATGAATTTTATTATAGTTTGTCCAGTGTAAAAACCAATTTATATCTACTACCTATTGATATTTAAACCCCTGAATGTTTATACCAAGATACAATCAACACACAATATGAGAAATATATTTTTCATCAGAAGTATTTCAATGTATTTTATCTCCAAATTATAATTATCATTTGAGGCAAAACCAATAGCGTGAATAGACAAACTTATACCAGATGGTTGGGGTCAAACACATTTCCTACCAAATACTAAACAATAAATGAAAACACAACATACAAAGGGAAATACCTGCATTACATTTGCCTTAAAGTTAAGATTTTTAGTAAAATAATCATGTGACTCCAGGTTTAACTGCATTAATAACCACTTCATTAACATCTTATTCACACCTTACCTTGAGCAGCGCAGGCGTTTTCTACTCTGTCTTCTGAAATAAAACTGCCAGCTTCTCTCCAAGTTGAGTGAAGTGGGTTTCTGTGAGGAGTGGCCAGTGGGACTAACACAACCAGTCTTTTCTTTCGAACCAATAGAAACCAGTGGAACAAACACAAAAGCCCACATTTCCTACTTCTGACGGCATTACACTGACCTACAGTTAGTTTCTGGAGAACTGCTTTAATCTTAAACATCTACACACTTGCTCAACTCTAACCCTTTCCCTAACCTCAAAACAAGTCTTCTTTTTGTCTCCTTAGTGAGACAAGTTGCCATAATGTGTTTGTTTAAACAGACTGAGGTCCCAACAGCATGAATAATGCCCGACCACACACACAATTTAAGTTTCTGTGTTGTCGGTCATGATAAAAGAGATAACCACTTGAGGGGCTCTTCTTTATCTTGGGACTACAGGCTCACATGCAGACTATTTGTCTCCCTCTAGTTTTGTGAAATACATCTGAAACAGCCTTTCAAAACTCAGTCATTTAATTGCCAGATGAGCGAAACATGAGTCAATAACATCTGTTTTCTTTTTGGACTGATTTTCTGGTAAGACTGTAATACTTCACCCCTTGTGCCTTAGAGGTTTCAGATAAATGTATTTTCAAAACATTTTGGTTCAAACTACATTTTTAACTGAGTTTGAAGGCAACCTGAGACAGTTTGTTCCCTTCCTTCATTCAAATCACATTACAAAAGCACCTAATCAGAGGAGAAGATGTAACCCTACATTTCTCTGTCAGACAATTAAAGCTAAAGGTAATTCTTTCTATATTTTGTGTTATTAAATATTTATTTTACCATTTTACAAAAGCATTGTGTGGTGGAAAATGTGATCCAGATGTGTGTACCCAGTGTATTTTAATTTTTAATTTTCAGAATAATGTCACAAAGTCCTACTCCTTATGCATATCATACCAAATATGGATTCTGTACAGCTAGATCATTTAAAATAAATATGCTGCAGCTGATGGTTTCCCAGTCATACATAGACTGTATGAGAAATACATATACAGTCTATGGTCATATTCTGAATGCCAGCTGACACTAGAGGGAACCAATGATCTTCAGAAGGCCTTCAAAGAAACTGAGGGACAGTCTGGTGTCTGTCTCCATGGATCAGGCATGAAAAACCAAAAACTGTCTTGTGAATGTTCAATCAGATCCCAATATAAATGGGTTAAAACCCTGTGCTCTTTGTAGTGTTCCTCGAGTCATTTCTGGGGAAGTTTTTGAAGTGTAGCGGGTCGTATCGTCCTGTTGGAGGAGGCTGCTGTCTTTCGTGGGTGCCTTTGCCGTGGGAATGTGTGTTCAGGTGGGTGGGACATGTCAAAGTAATATCCACATGAGCCTAAGATTTGCCAGCAGAGCATTGCACTGTAACAGGAGTCACTTTTTATACTTCACCTGCTAGTGATTTAAAGGTTGTAACACTTGTAATACTTTAAATAATAAGGTCAAGACCTTATAATAACAATTTAAAGAGAAAGCCCACAACTTTGAGCAAGTTCTTGGAAGAAAAAAATAATTATTTTTTTCAGTTTTGCTTATGTAACACTTGGACCTGCACACAAATATGACTGACGAGAAAGATAACATCACGTATTATCACGCTGATATCAGTTAGTAAAGCAAAACAGAATCCATCATGCAACAAATTATAGCACAAACATTTTTGTCCGTCAGACAACAGAGGGAGAGGGAGAGAGGAAAAAGGAGGTCAGGTGGAGGCTGAGGCGGGGATGGAGGTGGAGACCCTGACACAACCTCCTCCTTAAAAGACACAAAGAGCTTTTGTTGCCAAGTAACATCCCACTATTTTGACTTTGCTTTTTAAACATGTGACCATGTTTCTTAGCTGCACATGTCTTCAGCTTTCAGTGTGTAAAGAAAAACACTTCGAGGAGCTCCGTTTTTCTTGCTTGCACATGCATGCACAATGAGAAATTACCTGTTTGACTGAAAGTCTAGGATCATTGGATGGTGTGAGCAACCTATAAAAAACACATTTAGCTTTGATCTCAGCTTGTGGCCAGAAGAGAAATAGTTATTGCCTGTCACATTGCAATCAAAAGGTTCTTGAGAGAAGTCAAAATGAAAACAACACCCTATAATTATAAAATAGCCTTAGAAAATATGTAAATTATGTGCGGCTGAGTTGAGAGCAGTTTCGTGTTGATAGCTCAGGAGACAGCTGTGTTTCTTTGAACGCACATGAGCCGGCACAGTGCTTTGAAAGAGGCTGTCAAAGATAAGAGATTAACAAATGGGAGAATGATTTGTTCAACCTACACCTAGTGTACTTAATGCCCTGCTCCTCTGTCGGAGATACACAGCTGGTGTACACAGCGTCCATCAGTTTTGAAGCAACGAGTGTCTCAAAATGGAAGAATATAAAACAAATGTAGAAAGACAACCACAAGAAAATCAAGAAACTTCAAAAGACGACAAATGGTGAGTATGCATCAGGTCTGATTCCTCTTTCTATTTGTCAAGAACCGTGTGTCGAAGTTTTTTAAACTGAACAACCTTGTGTAGCTTAACAACAGTCTGTGATTGATTTTCATTTAGTTACATAAAGGTATAATCTGCAGACATTGGTAAATCGGTGCAGAGACTATGCACTTTATTTCATATTACAGAAGCAACTGTACTTCTTCAAATTTCAAGGTCAGTTTTGTCCGAACATTTACAGCAGTGTCAAAGTGGATTATGCAATTCAGCGCGAGCATTTATTAAACAGCGCATAACATAATCTCAAAGTCCATTTACCGAGTGATGCCAGAGGGTTTATGCGTTTCTCATGGTTATTAGAGAGATAACTCAGCAGCGTGTCATATAAACGAAACCTCTGCACTTTGAAACTATATGACATCAGATGAGCAAAGCACCTTTCACACAGAGCTCCTAAAACAGTGAGGAAGCAGACCTTGAGTTGAGATTACCTCATGAAATGGTCTATGAAAGGTTTACAATGCAAGTTTAAAACATATATAAACATGGGAGAGCAAACGGACAACAAATTGTAATGAATGTTGACCCAGTTTTTAAATTTTGGCCACCTCTGTGATTGAGTTAGACGTCCCTGCTCTAAAGCTTACTCATGTACAATGTATGGAGTTTGATATTGTTACTCCCATTTCATGCAATAAACAGATCTGGCAGAACAAGATTTTGGGTGTTTGTGCAGAGTCACTGTGTTGCCCCTCTTATGACCGTGTGCACTATACATTCAATAAAGTAACCTTCAAGAGATGGCAAATTTACCAAAATGAAACCTCCCTGAAAAGGAATAAATGTGTCACCTTGCAGGAAAACATTTGCTCTATGACTCTGTGCAGTTTAATATGAGTAACTTTACAGGGATCTCTTTGACAACGGAAGTCTGTGCCCTGTGAGTTTTTCAGAACCAAAGAACGATCGGTGAGATAAAGTGGCATCATGACTTTTCTGCTGCTGGGACTGACCAGTTGACAGCTGTGGAACTAAATATTTGACTCTGCTGATGTTTTTGTAATTGTTTGGGTTTAAGGGCAGCTGAGAACAGAGCATATTTTCCTTTGTAAAGCTATATATGACTCAAAACTTTAATGCAGAAACCAATTTCCATGTCAGTAGCAAATGAAATGGTATGCAACTGATGCTGCAAAACAGAATGCCAAATTTTACAAACAATGCTGGAAATGAAAACGAGAGTAAATGAATAAACCTGCTTGATGTGAGGAACATGCGTTCAAATACAAGAATAAGTAAACCATTTCTGTTAGCCACAAAATAGTTTTACTGATAGAAGGGCACAGCTGGTGACCTGAGCTGATCTGTTCTCTGTCTCCCTCTGAGTCAGTCTCTTTCCCAATACAGACGCCCTGCAGTCCAGCATCCTCAGCCCTCTGCCACAGCTTTACACTCAACACAGAAGAGTTCAGCATGTTACCTCAAATGCCACAAAACAATAACAGACAAGCAATATCAACAATATCAGACAAAAAAAAAAATCACAACAGTCCAATGCTCTGGTGACTCTGTTCCTTTTATTGTTTTTTTTTTCTTTTTTCTTTTTCTTTTTGAGTTAATTTTACGGGTAATAAAGAGCATTGGTTTGTGACTAGTATTGGCTTAATTTCAGCATCCATGTCCTCCTATGGCTGAAATGACTGTTATGAACATTTAGCACCAAAGCTTTTCACAGAATTACTACAAGGTACTACATATTTAGAGCACTATGTAACCAGCAAAAGGTGTATTAACAAAAATGTACAGTTTGCAAAAAGTTTGCATATATCCTGTGTGCAAGAAAAACGTGTTTATTTTTTTTAATCATATCTTGTATAATCTTGTAGTTGTATAGTTTAGTGTGTGTAAGGTTGTATAATATGTTCTCCCTCCGCTTCCTTGCACTTTCTCAACACCATGCTGGCATTCTTTGATTATGTGTTAAAGGTCTGTTGTTTTACACAAACTTCAGTTAGTACTTGTTGTCTTAAGGTCTTCGTCTGATAAACCACTGTGATTTTACTTTCTGCACTATTTCCCCCCAAAACATTTTGCAACTGATTTGTTGAAAGAATAATGTTAAATATTTCACTATAACAATAATATGGTTTGTCAGTGTGTACAAAGGCTGTGTAGAAGCAACAAAAAAAGATTAACAAAGTGAAGGTTGTATTCGCTTCAGATTTGATCACCACCTTATTCCCTGGTGAGTGCTGCTTGTAAAATTTAGCATTGCTTTGTGGCACTGAATCAGAGCATTGTCAATAACAACTTGTTCTGGTGTTGTTGTTCTCTACTGCAATAAACTCCAACTTCAGATAACAGCAGTGAGTGATGTAGCCTACCAACAGAAGAAGGCACTCAAGCCTCAGATATCCGACCAAGAGTCTGAGTCTACTATTACACAACTAGTTAGTAACTTCCATCCATCATCTACACGCTGCTTAATCCTGATTAGGGTCGTGGGGGAGCTGGAGTCTATCCCAGCTGACTTAGGGTGAAGGCAGGACAGGTCACCAGTCTACCACAGGGCCACACATACAGACAAACAGTCACACTCACATTCACACGTACGGACAATTTAGAATCACCAGTTAACATCAGCATGTTTTTACACTGTAGGAGGAAGCTGGAGTACCCGGAGAAAACCCACGCATGCACAGGGAGAACATGTAAACTCCATGCAGAAAAATCCCAGGCCCCAGCCGTGGCTCTTTGAGCTGTGAGGCCACAGTGCTAACCACTGACCCACTGTGCAGCCCTAGTTAGTACCTGGGTTAAACTAACTTTGGAAAACAAAGGCATCGCTCTGACTGTTCTGTGTTATTCAGCACAGTGCAGCAGAACATAAATAGAAAATATACAAATATTATTTCAATAAATTTCCCTTTTGTTTAAAATATAAGGCACAATCACTTTTCCAAAACAGGCTAGGAAAAAATGGTATAAACTAAAATGTGGGGTTTGAGAACATTAAAGTTGTGATCTCACTAAAAATGTTGGGAATTTATGCAGTGGAATGATGTTTGTCATTCAGTTTGCACTGGGATAAAACATAAAACTACTTCTTCTGTAGTCAACAAATGGAAACATCAACCAAAATTGAACTAACCTGTTACTGCCCAACATGAAGCCATTTCAGATGTAACCTTTTGTAACTGTCAGCTGTCCCACTATCTATTTCCCTACCAGAGAGCATTAAAATAGACCCAAATGTGTTTTGTGGACTTTGAGAAGGCCTATGTCTGTATCCCCCAAAGAACCTTGAAGAGGGTACTGCAGAAGTACAAGGAACCGGGGCCATTGATGGCTTATTCACAAAGTCAAACACTTTTCCAGAGGCTCCTTATCTCCAGTCCTGTTTGTGATAACCATGGAGACGGTCTCAAGATGCAACCAGGATGAGGAGGGTGTCCGGTTAGAAAACCTCAGAATTGTCTCTCCTTCTTGTTCATCATGTGCTTCTGTTGGCTTTATCAAACAATGACTTTCAGTGCAAACTGGGGTGGTTTGCAGCTGAGTGTGAAGTGAAAGGGATGAGAGTCAGCTCCATCATTCCTAAGTGAAGAAGTTTAGGTATTTTGGGATCTAGTTCACAATTGATGTGAGGTGGAAAGACGGATTTGTGCAGCATCAGCATTACTGTGGACACTGTATATGACCATGGTCGTAAAGCAGGAAGTGAGCTGGAAAGAAAAGCTCGTCATGAGCTCCAGTTAGTGACTGAAACAATGAGATCATGAAAGATGCAGGCAGCCAAAATGAGTTTTCTGTGTATAGGCCGAAGAACTTGGACATTTGGCAAGAGATCAGATTTGCTCCTTCCTGTAACCAGCCATTGATTATGTTTCTTACATATGGGTGCTTTCCTATGGAGGTTTTTCAGGCACATCTAACCGGGAGAAGATCCCAGGGTAGACTTTAAGCTCACGGCAGGATTACATATCTCATCTGTCTGTTAATGCCTTTTGCTCCCAAGAGGAACTGAGGAACTGCAAAGCACTGCTGTTAAGAGGGATGTCTGGAATGCCCTGCTTGCCTCCCACCATGACCTTCCCCCAGATAAATTGAGGAACATGGATGGATGAGTAGTTATGATCAACCAAGTCACTAATTAAAGTTTACTTTACCAGTGCAAAGCGTGCAACCTTCATGTTGCTAATTTGTTTCATGTCTTTGGTTTTATGGCAACAGCTGGAGGCGATGCAACAGCATTGTGTTAGCATCTCCCATTCTAGTGATACTCCACAATTTTTAGATATTTCAGAACTCAGAGCAGTGGGTCACATATAGCCTAACTTGAAAATGTTCCCTACAACACAGTAAGTAAAACATAGAATAAAATATCAATGTAAAGATTATTCAGAGAGTCAGGGCTTGACCCATTGCTTTGTATGCAGGCATTTTTCATTTTCACTTCACTCTTTGGTTTCGAAACTTGACAAAGCATTATATTAGATAGTGGTTGTTATGATACAGTCCAAATCAGAGAACTATGTAAAGGACATGGTTTGGATCCAAAAGGGGAGATGAGAGTGAAACACCCATGTTGCAATCTATGGCTGCAATGGCTACAGACTACAAAAAAGATTAAAATAGAATCCGGACTATATAATAACTGTGGCAGATAACTCATCAGTGAAAAAATTGTCCTGTGGCAATTTAATATCACACAAAAACAGTGTTTGGCACCTATTGGAAAATTATCATCCAGAAGGTCAAAGAAAGTGTAGCATTCAGTGTTCTAGTCACTAAAGACATGAAATGAAGAAAGCTTTTTTTATTTTCAAAAAGCTGGTAATTTACACTAGAAAATTTCTTGACTTATCCCCTGACTTATACTTTTCAATAACCTTTTTCATGGAGTTGCTTGGAGTGTTCTTTTGTCTTTGTGGTGTAGTTATAACCAGGAGTACTGATTTACCAGCGACCGGACCTTACAGATACAAGTGTCTTTATACTCCAATCACTTGAGACACTTTCACTGTTCTCACATGATCTCCATTTCATTAATTGTGCAACTTCTAACACCGACTGGCTGCAACTGCATGAATTAAGCGAACCACTTTAAATAGGGGTTCAATACTTAGACTTACAATGACTTTGACATTTTGAATTATTTGACATTATTTTCTGAAATCCTTTTTTAATTTTGATGTGGAAGAGTCTTTTTTTGTTATATATTCTGGTCAAAAAAGTCTAATTAATTTGACCATGATTCAATGCTAAACAATAATAAATATGGAAACCTTCCAAGGGAGGATGAATATTTTTTGTAGGCACTGTAGCTGGTGTGTCTGAGAAACCAAGAAGAATTATCTCCAAACTCAAAATACTGGTGCACTTTACATCCAGCAATATTCTTGTTAACCTTATGGCGGCGCTGCGGAAAAGTCAGATAATAAGTCTGTTGCATTTATTCAGTCTGGAGTGGAGGTACCTATAGAGCCATACAACTAGGCTGGCTAATGTGCAAATCCCCTTCTGCTCGCTTTACTGTAAGACCATGTGGCCTGGTGGAACAGTCTCCGCCTTAAGTTGCTCATTCAGAAACACTCCAACCCCTCCTCTCTGTGCTCTCTCTCATTGTCAGACCGCTCAAACACAGCTCTCTCAAAATTCCACTCATGGACTCATTCATGGTCAGAGCTGCGAATGGCACTAGTGCTGGTGTGACTGGTCCATCTAGACTTGTATTTTACCCAAACGGCACCAGATGAATAGACTGGAATGGAAGCGTAACACAGAACAACAGACCATTGACGTGAGGCTGTCTTTCTAAGGTACTCTTCCCTTTCCCTCAATGTCACAGGACGTTTACTTTTCTGCTTGTTCCTGTATGAATTTCTTTGTCTGAACTGTGAGTGGAATTGTGTGTGGTTTGAAATTCCTTATCAGAAAACATGTGCTATCTTTGCAGTTCAAAGACAAATGGGTTTTTATTGCTGGTCTAACGCTTGCCGCTTGTTGCTGTATTATCTAGGCCAAAGGTTACCGGCTACACTGCAGTGAGAGCAGCTATTTCCCTTGTTTAGTGTAACACCTCAGGCTGCTCTGTGAGCACAGCTGCAAAAAGCTAGCATTTTAGAACAAAAACATTCCTCTTGTACAAATATTTGAGCAATTACTGTTATGCAACTGGATAATAGTAATAAACTCTTTTTAGAGAGTTACTTAGACAAAACTGGATACATAATTTAATAATTGTAATAAATGTAATAAAAACCAGCAGTTTATGTGGATTTACAGCAGAACAACAAAATGCAGTTAGTAAGCATTAGTTGGGTTGTAAAATGGTGGGATAATCAAAACATTCATCCATCTGTTTTGTTGTGCTGAAGCAATCAAAGCAGAAAGAGGAAAATATTTTCCATTGAGCCCACGCCTCCCTGCCAGTAGTGGGCTGAGGTTAAAAAAAGGAACATACCCTGCAGATGGGACCAATAACAATTCTTTCCACTGCCAAGTTTCTCAAAGTTTGGTCACCTGTAGAGTAAAAAATATTAGCAGAGATATTTTTGTTAAACCACCAAAGGTTGTTGTCAGCAGTCGTTCTTGGCACTCACGTGTAAATATTGTTTGTGCACATTCAACTTGTTATTTTCCAAGAAGGCCCTAAAGGATTTTTGATGAGAATTTATGTCAGCACAGATAACAAACAGGTACAGCCATGCAAGGCACCTTTTCCCTTCATTACCTAATCATCCAAGGAATTACGTTTCCTATGAAACTAATTTGAGATATCGGCAACTGTTCTACTAGCTTCTACCAGGCAAAACATTTTCTGGCATAGGCTAGTAGAACAGCTATCCATGTTGGGTGCTGTGGTTTTCTGTATGGTTAATCTGAAATTATCTACAAAATGTATGGCTACAGGTTGGTCAGAATTTTATTTGAAAATGTCATGTTCAAAAATCTAAAGAACTAAAGGCTTTCCCATCAGCCACAACTGCAATTTCTGTTTAAGGCTAACTAGCAAGAACACACTAAACTAAGGTGGTGAAGGTAGACGTAAACCTGCTAAAAATCAGCATGTTAACATGTCACTGTGAGCATATTAGCTAACCTTTGCCCTAAGTGCAGCCTCAGAGCATCTAGCATATCTGCAGACTCGTGATCTTACATTGAACTCTGGCATATAGAGTAGGGTGCATTAACTGCCACTGGGCATTTGGACAACACTACAAAACGGAGTACACAACATTTGTGTGTCTGTAAAGATGGGCAGTCCAGCCTTCACACTAAGACTTTGCCTATTGATAAAAAGCACAGCACCTAATGAAAAGGCTGGATTAGGGAGATTCATTCAGCTATCCTCGCTGCACACATACCCCGTGGTTTCCTAGATGCTGTGTAGTTAATGACAGATGCATTCTAACACAAGTGTTGTTGCTGTGCAGGAAAATACTTAGGATGAATTTATTCTTTTGGTTCCAAAATAATGTTAATTTAGGGTTTGTGTCACCTGTTTGTTTAACCCTGATATTGCACCATCATTACAAAATATGTTGCTTGCTCAGTATGTACACCATTTAACTTTTTTCTTTTCCAGAATGGCTTTGATATTGTTGACCCATTACAAATTGTTATTCTTTTGACAAATATTACAAATTATTGATTAAAAACTTAAGGACACAAAGTGTAACACAGGATAATGTGTTCTAAAGACGCAATTTTAATTGCTTGCTGTCAGTCTGCCATTGGGCGTTTGAATGTGAGCCAGATGCTTCCCAACCAGTTAATCGTGTTTGTGCCCGTCACCTCTGACTTATCAGAAGACAGTTCAACAACGTCTGAAATGTGAAAAACATTTGGATTGCCAGTTGTCTGCGGCTACAGTTGTGTCTCCTTCTGCTCGAGTGTTCTTGAGATGTTGAACAGGTCCAAGGTCACTGATGTGTGTATGAATCTGTTAATGGTCTTTCTTTCAGTACAAATATCAATAACTGAGATTGTGAGTGACTATATTCCTCCTACGTTGAGCAGCTCTGTCCCAAAAGACTTTGTCTTTCAGTGACAGCGTTTGTCAGACATAAAAGTGAACACATGATAAACATAACAGCTTTGCTCTGCCTTACAGCAGTTGTGTAGCCTTTTTGAACCTAACACCAAGGAGAGAAATTTCTCTAGCAAACACAAACAGAGGAGACTACTATGTAGACACCAACCTTGACAGGCATCGTCACATTGAAATCCCAGTGAAATGTCTTTCAGAAAGACATTGCAATCTCTAAAGTTCTGGAGTGACTGAAAGAGGTGAGCAGCAAAAAGCAGTCTTCCAGATGGGGCTCAGCATTTAATATAAATCTAATTTGAATCTCAGTATATCCAAGGGCAGTATACAAGCTATAGTGTTTCACAGTATACTGTTATCAATAAAGTATTTAGTACTACCGAGCTTTCCCAGCATACAAATCATATCATCCGGTCATAAGGGCACCTGCTTATATGATGACCACATCAGCATTTTGATATATTTTTTCAGCAGAAAAAACAATTAAAAATGAGCATTCCTATTAAAATCATGATACGTGAAACATCTGTCAAAACAATTGCAAAAGGTGTCCAAACTGTGTAGTACAACCACATACACAGGCAAGTATGAAACACATTTATGAAAATGCCAAGTAATTGTACGGTGAACATGTATGAGTGTCAGAGGAGTTTTGAATGAGACTGCTTTAGTTTTAAAAAGGTGCATATGAGAAAATAGAACTTAAGCTTACATTTGTCGAGCAAAGACACTTCCTCATGTGGACCAACAAGACTTCCATTCAGGTTAGACTCCCTAAGCAAACAAGAAAAATATATTTTCAGTTGTGAAAACCTGCCTACACACTGAGTACTATTGACTGTTGACAATAGCCTTAGTCTCTTTAAATTTCTAAAACACTGCATATGTATCTAGTCATGCTTTGTAAGACCCTTGACTTTGGCAAATGTGCTGTTCTTACTTGTAGTGCACCATTTTACACATGCTGACATGCTAATGTGATAAAATCCTAACAGTGGAATCTCATAGGGAATAAACACTAACCATGTGTGTTACTGAAACATAGTGCAGGTCAAAGACTAAACAAGACAATGGTAGAAATATATATTCAGATCACATTGTTGACTTGAATTTGTTACATTTGCACTAAAATATGTCAGTATTTTAGAAACACATCAGACTAACTACTATAAATAATTCCTTCTGATTCTAGAGGCCACGTGATGCTAAACTGTATGCACTTGATATGTAGGCTAGTGCATATCCAAGAGAAACATATTGAACATGTCCAGTTCCACCTCATCTCTGACAGGATTATTATTTGCAAAAGTAGATCCATTTAGACAATTCCATTAATTCCTTTGATGTTAGACTTTAATGATGTGTTCTCCAGAACTTCACAAAAAACTCCCCCAGGTTACTGTTAGCTTTCTGCAGATATATCGTCCCAATGAACATGCCAGCTGATATGAACAACTTGCAGAGCAGAAATCCAGACTTGATTTACAGCATTTGGAATCAGTGTCACCACTGTACTTTTTAATCACGATTGTGGAATCCATATACTTACTTATATATGTTCTGCATTTTTTTTGTTTTGTTTTTTAAATTACTATCTGCAAATGTATCTTTGTATATATGTTGTTTTATATCATAAATATCCATATTGGTACTAGTCTCAAAAACACAACTTTGATGATTATCTAGTGCTTTGTACTCTAGTTCCTAAATGCCAGTCTCTGGTGTGAATAAGTCTGATTTTCATACTTGTCCTGTCAGTCAACTAACTTGATGATCACTAAAATCGTTTTGGACAATTGTTTTCAGCATCTCAAGATTTGAAGCTGTTACAACCCCGGCTCGGGGGGGAAGGGAAGCAACATAAACAGTTGTTGGTGGTAAAAATCAAATTATTTATTACAGAAAAGGTTGAACAGAAATGTGCACGTTACTATACAAACTGAGGCAAAACTAAGGAAGAGGGCTGGTGGATGCTGCTCAAATCAAAGAAAATAGCAAAAAGAGTTCTCATAAGGAGAACTTAACACTACCATCGCGGTGGACAAAAGAAAAACGGAACAAAAAAAACTCACTAAATGGGAACTGACAAAACAAAACTTACACAGGAGTCAGCACCCCTAATCCTGGTGAAACCTATACAAAAGGAACTACCTGGAATGAAATGAGGCTGTATCAGTTTTTGATTCTAACCCTCACCCAATTCCTATCACACAGACAATCTTGCCTCGACCACACACGAACACAGAATGGCACGCTGAAAGTCAGCCGCGCCGTTCAGTTGAACTGACAACTCTTTTAAAGGAGGTGGCAGTTTTCGGTTGGTCAGCCTGGGGATCGCCGCACCAATCACTGGGCTCCTGGTCGCAGCCACGCCTCTGCTGTCACGGTCCAACCAGGGAGTGGGGATCACACAGCCCTATTTGCATACTCACAACATTTGGTTAAAACACACACACACGGGGTAGGAGGCGCTGGCCGTAACAGAAGCTTTTTAACCGTAATGTAATAGCACATATTTTCCAGTCTATTTACTTCACTCCCACATCAAATTGAAGGCAGGAACACAAAAGCAACATTGATAAAAAGACTCACCCTCATGCCAAGCTGCAGTGACCCTCTGTTGACCTAATGCAGCAAGACTGCTGGCATTGTGTGGATAATGGATATTAATATACAATTATTAATGATCTCATTATTTCTGCTGTGGTTTATGATTATGTTGGTATGTTTTTTTTTTTTTACATGGGACCGATAAGCAACAAGAAAATTGACCTCATAGTTAGAATTTAGAGAATAAAATCCATTCATAATTATATACATGTTAAGTCCACCTCTCTTTCCCTCCAAAGGACATGAGGACAACTCAATTCAAATTTCCAACTCAAACTTTTATTTTCCTTTTAGTTGGTTGGTCATGATATTTCAATAGGTTGTAAACCTTTAAAGACAGAAACAAATTTCACACCATCAAACACAGAACCAAAAAGTTGACATATTACCCACTTAACCATTTAAATGAATCAATCACTTAAACCTTTTTAAAGCAAATAAAGAATAACCAACATTTTAGTAAAGTTTAGTAAAGTTTTAACATTTAACAGAACATATATATTTTCTATATTTTTACTTTACTTAAAATCAAAATGAAACATCTTAATTGAAACTCATTTGACATAAAAATGGAGTAAATGCTGCAGGCTTTTATTAACCAATCACACAGTGAGCAGTTAACATAAACTTGGCCATATCAAGAAACACCTCAAACCACCAGAAAAGCAGATAAACATTTCACCAACCATTGGTGTCTTTGGACTGAATCCATGAGTGGACTTGGATCTTCTTTGTTCTTTCCTCATGTCTTTCTCTTCTGAAGATTGTTTGGCTGACTGACTGAGCTTCCGCCAGTCCTTCCCAGGTGCTTTCAATCAGTGATCACTGATCAGGTGTCAAGCACCTCTTTGCTGCTGCCGGTGCATTCTGGGAAGTGTAGTATTTAGTTCCACTTCCTGAGATTCAGCTCAACAATACATGAATAACACATCGCTGTTGATAGCCAGATGGTCTATGAATACCACAGTCAGTGCCTCCCAAATTATCTTATCTGATCAGAAATGTTAAACTTACTACAAGAATTTTGCTATCTTCTCTTTACAGCATAATGGATAAGCCCTATGGTACAGATGTCAAGTTCAGGCTGAGCACAAGCACAGATCACCCTGCGCCAAGCACCCACCCCAGAGGACAGTGGTCCAGCAAACTGGAATTCCTCTTGGCTGTTGCAGGACAAATCATAGGTTTAGGAAATGTGTGGCGGTTTCCTTACCTTTGCTACAAAAATGGAGGAGGTGAGTTCGTCACGGTTAAAGAAAATAAACATTATTTTCCTCATAAGCGCAGAACAACTCTGTGGCAGCACTTGTTGGCAATAAGAAATAAATATTCAATTTAGATTATTTTTTTTTAAATCACAATAACATCTGTCTATGTATTATCAGCAGTTCAGAAAAACTATGTAAATATTACCTTTACTTACATGGCTACAGTGTTTACCTATGTATCCTTGGTTTAGGAGTAACTACCCCCAGGCTAAAGATATTGTGATTATGATTCAATTTCATAATTACAAGAAAAGACTTCAAAAATCATTATGCTGTTTTTGCAATGTGCTTCTGCATATTCACAATGCACTAATGTGCAGCATTACATAGTTTGGTATGAAATTTAAAAACCTGGTCTTGTTGTACAGTGGCCAAGAGAGTTCAGCAGATTGGAATTTACACCACTAGCAAACAGACACAACACAGGCACATGAATTTAAAAAAATCTTTTGTAATATTAGTTACACATTTAGGATTTTAAAAACAACATTTAGGGGGAAAATGCAGTTGAGCACAAATTAAGAAATGTTCATGCATAAATGGCATAAAGAAATGCATTGCAAACCACACAAAAGCTACAAGGTGAACACAACAATGCAATGAAGTTATAAACAATCTGCTGAACTGACGTTGGAAAAAGAGCCAACAATAGTTGTTGTAGTTTTCTTAATGCATCATTCCAATATTATATAAAGAAGAAATGCAATGTTCACAAACTTTTACACACGAACTAGTTCAGAGTGATGCGTCTAGATTTATTAAAGTGTTTAACCCACAACCAGCTTATGTGATGTAACTTCTAACTGTCCTCAGGGGTTTTCTTCATCCCTTATTTACTCTTCCTCTTCACCTGCGGCATTCCCTTGTTTCTGCTGGAGACGTCTCTTGGCCAGTACACTAAACAAGGAAGCATTACCTGCTGGAAGAAAATTTGTCCCCTATTTGAAGGTAAAGATCTAGATTTACTATCAGTGTGAAATGCAAATCTATCAGTGAATTCAATCATAAAAGGTGGAAAACAAAAATATTTTAAAATGGAACATGACACTGTCCTCAATAGGACGATCAGTGATCTAAAACTTAATAAGTCTTACCACCAACTTAGGATGGGAACTTGCTACTAATCTGAAACTGATTGATATGATGTTGTTACATTCAAGTTAAATATTTTCTTGTGTTAGAAAGGTTTTACTTAACAGTTCATCAGGCAGTTAAACAGTCCTAGCTTTTGAGTCATCAGTTATACATTACAAAACACACCTATAAGCTGATGACAGATAATATATGTGAATATGTATGCTCAATGTGTATGACAAAGTTGGGGCTTTGGGTCTAAAAAAAAAAACTCCCCCAAAATATGAGTTTCAAACTTGTAGGAATGCTTTATAGTTTCAATTGTATCCGTTGTTGATGATAAACATGCAAAATTTATGTATTTTTCTATAGCTGTGACTTTACAGACAAGATTTTTACATGCGTATATGTATGTTGTATTGTAATGTGATGTCATAAATCATTTGCGAGCCGATATACCTCATGAAGTTTCAGATGCAAATACTTGCAAAGCCATGTGGCAATTGAGTTCTCACCCCTTTGCTTCAAATCTTGTCAGGACATGTTGAAAATATTTACCTGTAGAAAGGAGATAAGCACTGAAATTCCTAAAAGAAATATAAATCTTGACAAGCACTGATGTTAGCACAGATTAAATTCCTGCTAAAGTGAACCTCAGCTGAACTCATGTCTCACGCTTGTATTCCACACTAAATTGTTTTTGTTTATAACAAGTCTGCTGCTGAAATTCTTTGGCTGAGAAAAAAAAGTCTTTGTCAAAATGTCAGAGATCGTTTCTTTGACATCAAATACCGTCACTGGTTTAACCCCCAGCCAGGGGACCTTTGTTGCATGCCTTAATTTAATCTTCATTTCTTGTTTTTTCTTGTCTCCTCTGTCTCTGTCTTGTCATCTACTACCAAATAGAGACAAATGAATGAGTTACAAGGATTGGTTTTTAACGTGAAGTCTCAACTACAGTGCTTTTACTTTTTAACAACAGTTAGTTGTTGGGCTGCATCCCTCATTTGTCTGGCAAGATCAAATTTTGATGGCATTTTTAAAAAAATATTGTACTACATTTGAATAATGTTTATTTTGGGACCTTGGGCTTTGAGTAACTGAAGCATTTTCTGCAATATTTGCCTTTATAAAACTTTAAAACTTAATTGTTTACTCTCTTCTAAATTTGTTGGTTTATGTAATTAAACTATATTTTGTGATTTGTGATATTTAAACACAAAAAAGTGTCACCAACAAGGTATCAAAGTGCATATAGTTCATTGCATTAATGTATATGGATGTGATATTTCATATTTCAAGTCTTAAGCCTGGAATTTGAAGACTTTCTGTTTTTTTGTTGTTGTTTATTTCAGGAATGGGTTATGGCAGTCAAGTGGTTGTTTTATACTCCAGCATCTATTATATTATCATATTGGCTTGGGCCTTCCTGTATCTCTTCTCTTGTTTTACCTCTGAACTTCCCTGGGCGAGCTGCAGAAACAGCTGGAACACAGGTATGATCCAGTAAAAGAAGTATAAATACCATCAAAATGCTTGAATATTATGAATGCTATCATGACTGATTGCAATTTGATAAAGTTTAGGGAAATAATTATACTACTGGCTTATTTCCTTGTGTCACATGCTACTTGTATATTCTACAACTCACTAGTGTGTCAGGTTCTCAACTAGGTTAGAAAGCAATCACTATTGCCACAAATCCCTGCATTTGAAGAGTATGTTTTGTGTCTAAACATTTTTTGCTTTAAACAATTTATGTCTTAAGGAGCTTAACATTAAGTATCCTTCACTTAGCTGCAGGTTTTTATATAATTATCAATCTTTATATTAATTATTATTATAAAAATATATTAAAAAACAAAAACAATGTATTTTGATACTGTAACGGAGCATTTTTATTGTGGACAAAGCCTGATAGAAAATTACTATACTATTGGGCCTATATTACTTTTTCCATCAGACACACTGTACTGCCTATTGTACAGGTTAAGCGAGGTAATTGACAAATTTACAGTATTTTTGGTAGACTGTTGGTATTTACTTCTAAATTGTATTAAACTGGACTGTTTATTATTTTGCATGATTTGTATGTTTTCCTGGTCCATGATCATGAATTACGTAACAGAATTTATTTAAAGTTAGTGCTGAGTTCAAGGCTCACCATTGCTCTGCATGCTGTGGTGTTTTCATTACATAACATATTTACAGACTCCCTCCACACACATAAATCACAATAATATGTTTTTCCCCCAACAATACAGTTAAATAGTTTCAATTCTGATTAATGAAAATCACCAAAATAATTCCTCTCTTTAGCAGTTGACTATGGAAACAGCTATCTAGCATTAAACTCAGTGCATATGCCATTCTGTATATTGAACTACAAACATCCAGTTGAAGTTTTTAAGTGGTTTTGAGGTTGACTTTCAATCTCTTGAACAATATTCTACAATCATACAAAAGAAAATGATTACTAACAGTTACTAAATCCATGTAGAATGGTATTTTAATACCTTTGCTGTCATTAATTGAATAGCCGATGCAAAATAATTACAAAGACAGCACAGATTTTTTTTTTAATGACAGCGCAGTTTATATGCCAGCATAAAAAGAAAAATCAGTTCATTCAGGAGTTTGGTAAGAGTTGATAATGTATGCACATTTCCTCAACTGACTTGCTCTAAATATCCTGTTTCTCTTAGATGCTTGTGTGGAGTTTGATCAAAGGCCTGATTATTTTAACATGACCATATCTGAAAATGCAACATCACCAGTGAGAGAGTTTTGGGAGTGAGTAAAAAATATCAACTGCAAGCTAAAGCTTGATGTGGACAACCTGTCAACGTGACAGAAATTGCAAATTTTAACTGATACAACTATGATTAACAGGAGAAGAGTTTTGAATATCACAGGAAGCATCAATGAGTTAGGCAGCATACAGTGGGAGCTGGCGCTGTGTCTTCTGCTGTCCTGGATCATCTGTTACTTTTGTGTCTGGAGAGGAGTAAAGTCTACCGGGAAGGTAGGAAAAAGGCTTAATCATTTTCTAAAGCTGTACACAAAATACCAAGTAACTGTTTAAACATGAGTAAAGTAGTATTATGTTTGGTAAAAAAAAAAAACCATTATATTCTACCTAGTAATTGTACCAAATTATGTTACCCTCATCAATACTCTTAATTAACATTTTAAGAACAGAGTGAACTTGTATGAAGTTTATGGTTCATTGAAATTTGAAGTTCTCTTCCATTTTCTTCTCCTTTTAACCTTGGTTTTGCAACCATGAGGGGTCAGGAATGTGCTAAAATAAATAAAGATTAAAAAAAAGAATCCAGAGCATGCTGTACAACTTTAACACCCTTTTAATCTTGTTTTTGAGCAATAATTGTTGCTATTCTGCCTCTCTTTCTCTCCTCGTCTCTGTACTCAGTGACTCAGTGACAGTTACTGTTTATAGGAAGGGCAAGGCTGAGCTTGTCCAATCCTGACTGAACTTCAACTAACCTTAATGTAATACTAACCTGAAACCCTAAAACCAAGTCTTCCACTTCAAATGGCCTTTAAAATTGTGATTACGATTAAGGTCCTCACAAAAAAGGAAATGTCCTTAAACTAATTCTTCACTTTAAAAACTAATGATTTGTGTAATGGGGTTTTGGTCCTCAGAACGCGACTATGTGTTTATGGGCCCACAACATGAGTAATACAAGTGCGCGCACACACACACACACACACACACACACACACACACACACACACACACACACACACACACACACGCACACAGGAGGGCATGGCACAGGTGTGACTGTATTATACTAGGCAACGCCAATGTTATTATCCATACTGACAATAAAATTTACCAGTAATGAAAACCGTACAGGCAATTTAACACCTGTCCAACAAGCACAACACAAACATACAGAGATGTGATGCTCCCGACAACTTCATACATCAACAAGAAGCCTCCTGTTCACCACTCAACCACGATAGTTTCAAAAGCTATATGATGCTTATCAAGGTAACTTTAGCAAATGATTATTAATAAAACACTGAGCAGTTGCATGACATAAATAATAGGTAATTAATACTATAATACAAGTATTTCTAATAAGGTTAAGAAGCACTGCTAAAGTCTAGTCTCTAATCAGTCCCACAGACTTTTTCCACACTGGATATTTTGGCCTGTCTGTGCAGGAAAAGCACCAGTGTTAACTGAAGACACTGAAACAACTGCATTCCTTCTAGTAGAGCTAGTCCAAAGATGGAGTTGCCCAAAGCTGCAAACAGTGCTAGGAAACAGAAACACTCTTGACGAGTTCATATTAATTGTCATATTAATGTCATATAAATTGCATACATGGGGCCCTGAGATCATAGGAATTACTCCATTTTCATACACTGTACATACTAGTCAGTTTCATGATCTGTTTCTGACTTTTCCTCCATCTTTAGCTGTATTCTGTGTTTAATGTGAATTAGTAAAGGTTTGCATGCTAACATGCTAAGTCAATGTGATGAAAATTAACTGCTGAACACCTGCATGTAGCCATTTTGAGAATGTCTCCATGTAAACAATAGCATTCAGCTAAAAACTCTGCGCTAATGAATACAATGGCACTAAACTCAAAACCAAATTAACAGATACATTTTTTCTTAGTAATTAAAACTCCTTCCCATTTAGGCTTTAGGATAGTGAGTCATGGAGTTCTGTACTTTCACAGACAACAGATCAGCATAAACCAAAAAGTGCAATTCACATTTCATATGTGCTTTCCAAGTGAAATTAAGCAATATTTATTATATTACATGTTATGAACATAATCCAGGTTCCACAATTTTGTCACAAATTAACTCTCCCCATGGTTCTTTCACAGGTGGTTTATTTTACTGCTACATTTCCATATGTGATGTTGGCAGTGTTGCTTGTGCGTGGAGTCACATTGCCTGGGGCTTTAGATGGGATCAAGTTTTACCTCTACCCAGACCCATCCCGCCTCACTGATCCCCAGGCATGTACAGATTTCATTACTTCTCCGTTTAAATGACACGAGGAAGGAACACTGTTTAAAAATCAAAGCCTCTCCATTGAATTGTTGTATTGATGAAGCCAGAAGGAGCTTGATCTTGACTTTCATCATATAATTACATTTTACCCAAGGAAAATGAAGCTAAATGGAGTAATGGACCAAACAAAATTACCGGGAACATTACCGTTCAGGACTTCCAAAAGTCTGGTTACTTATACATGATTTTGAACTGAGTTTTGATTCTTAATGTAACTGCATTTGTAGATGATTTCTTTCCAATGTCACAGCAGTGTAAAACTTTAATAAATGTTCCTTCAAGACTTGCAACAGCAAGCATAACACTGTAAACACTTTTCATATGTAACTTATTGTAGATGGCGGGAAGCAATAACCATTATCTGTCTTGCAGGTGTGGATGGATGCTGGAACACAAATATTTTTTTCCTACGCTATTTGCATTGGGTGTCTAACTGCACTTGGCAGCTATAATAAGTATGACAATAACTGCTACAAGTAAGTTTGACAAAACATCTGCTTCTGTTTTTGTTCAGTTTTTTGGATGTTCTCAGAGCATCAGAGCCTGTCCAGTGCCTAATTTAGGCAAATAATATATTGATAAGTTGTAGTTTATATAAAGGAAAGCCTTTTTTTTAATTACACATAGTTTCTTCCAAAACAGGAAATTATTAGTCATGTCAAAACCCATCTCCTTAGTTTTATGACTTTCATTGTGCTAATAATATGGATTTAAAAAAATGGTTTATGTCACAAGTATGCACGACAAGTGTGAAATTTGAATTAATTTAATACAAAATGGTGTGATATGCTATATAATTTTGTTTGTTTGTTTTTAGGGATTGTCTGTATTTGTGCCTTCTGAACAGTGGAACCAGTTTTGTTGCTGGCTTTGCCATTTTCTCTGCACTTGGATTCATGGCATATGAGCAGAACACAGACATATCAAAAGTGGCAGAAGCAGGTGGGTTTATGAAAGCAAATGTAAATAAATAGTTAAGTACGTGAATTAAAGATGAGTATTTGTATAAATGAGCATTGCCCTTTTGAAAAGTAGATACTGCAAAATATATTGAATGCACAAAGGTCAATTATTTTGATTCAGCAAGCCAAAAAAGTCACCAGACATCCCCTGTGTTTTCTTATTCTCCCATATGCAGGTCCCGGCTTGGCATTTATTGCTTATCCTCGAGCAGTTGCCATGATGCCTGTTCCTCAGCTCTGGGCGATATTCTTTTTCATTATGATCATCCTACTGGGACTAGACAGTGAGGTAGTCAGATTACTTTTTTACACTTACGATGAATGAGAAAAGTAGTTTTGTTTTTCCATTAAAAACTATTTTTAAATTAGGTAATATATTCTTAATGAGCATGAAACAAAATGATGAAATATTTTCATGTGCCTGTTTTTCCACTTCTATGCAACCATCTTATTGAAGTTATAGTTTTAGTCTTAAGGTTCTTCAACCTTAACTATTGATTTAAGGTCTGTGGGTTCATCACAGTTTTAAAGAAAAACAGATTCATTACCTCTGTCCAGAGAGACATTTTCAGTCTGTTATCTGCCTGTGTGTATCCAGATGTTTCAGTAACTGCTCAACAGATTCCACTGGATTTCAGTGGAAAGTTCAGCAACTGGCCAAGGAATGACAAATCACACTGCATGTTGGTGTGGATCAAGATAAGGGGCCAGGATTTTTTTTTTTTTTTTAAAGAATGGCATTTCAACATTTTCATCACCTACTTGGTAATATGACAAAAATCTGTCTCAGGCATTCTCTCATAGTTCTTTAACTTGTTTTTTCACACATATCTTAACAAGCATGATGAAGTGCGTCCTTAGCAACAGCAGGCACCCCCTGCATGAAACTGTGGCCGCTCAGCCAAGCAGCTGCAGTGCACGTCTTCTTTCTATGCGCTGCAGGACTGAGAGGTTCAGGAGGTCATTTGTACCGACCGCAATAAGACTGTACAACTGATCTTGCTAATGTGCACTTTATTACTATTGATAGTGGCTTTTAACCTGTTATTTATCTTTTTACTATTTATCTTTTTTACTGTGTATGGATAAGTCTGAATGTATGTCGCACACTGTGGGCTGCTGGACACCTGAATTTCCCCTCTGGGGATGAATAAAGTTTTTTTATCTTACCTTTATCTTACTAATCTTTATTGTCATTAAAAAAATAATTACAGTAAGATTGCACAGTGTGTACTCTGAGTAGTTACTAAATCCCCACACTTCTAATGTTTGTGCCACATTTAGTATTACTGAGAATGTAACTGTGAGGTCTATTTTTCAGTTTGTGGGTCTGGAAGCTCTTGTGACAGCAATTTCTGACATGAACCCAGCCTTCTTCCACACTGGCCATCGACGTAAACTTCTGCTGCTTGCTATCAGTGTTGGATGTTTTTTCATTGGTCTAGTGATGGTTACACAGGTAAGATCAAATTAAACTGTCACATTGTTCACATTTCCTATTAACTGAAGACTGCAAGACAATGATGAAGTATGCTGCTGTCTCCCACACAGGGTGGACTGTACATCTTCCAGGTGTTTGACTACTACGCCTGTAGTGGGATGACTATACTTCTCTTTGCCGCACTACAGTCTCTGTGCATTGGATGGGTATATGGTGAGTTTATAAACAAGGGAAATTTACTATATATTGCTTCTTTGCATTGAGTAAAAAAAAAAAAGCTAATCTCTGTGTTTCCATCAACTCACAGGTGCAGACCGATTTTATGGAAACATAGAGGACATGATTGGATACAAGCCTTTATCCCTGATTAAGTACTGTTTGAAATATATCACTCCAGTAATCTGTGTGGTGAGTTTCACTGAAAGTTAGCTAAGCCCACCCACTTAGTTAATGTCTTCCGGGAGGTCAAGTTTTCTATTCTTGTACAACACGTGTGCAGCTTGCAAAGATAGCAGCATCGGTCATCAAACAGGAACAAGAAGGCAGATCTGCTGGCTATAATGGCAGTTGTTACTGCAGGATTCTGCCAGCTGTTATTTACTGATGTCAACCATTAACCAAAGCATTACATTAGTTCTGTGAGTTGGTTGAAAAAGTGTTTATATTTTAAGTGGAGAATATTGATGTATCTTTAATATGCACCTGATGGCCACAAACATGAACTCGTACTAAAAGATTGAGGCTAAAACTACATGTCCCAGGACCAAGACCACGTAACCTAACAACGTGTAAAAGATCAAAGTATTCAAATCAGACTATTTAAATCATACTGCAAGTAATTTTGAGACACATTTGTCACATTTCCTACAAGATTTCAACTCTGTAATTATTTTTTCCATAATTCTTTTCAGGGAACATTTATTTTCTCCTTGGTCAAATACACGCCCCTGAAATTCAACAACTCAATTATGTATCCATGGTGGGGTTACGCTCTTGGCTGGTGGTTCACACTCTCCTCAACACTCATGGTTCCTTTCTGGATGGTGTACAACCTGGTCGTCACTCCGGGTACACTGCGACAGGTAACCTATTTGTATATGAACATGGATCCCCCCAAAACCTTTGATTCATGTTTTTTATTATTAAAACAAAAATTCTTCTTTGGTAGAGGATCTCGGTCTTGTGCACTCCGGCTGAAGACCTGCCTTTGACCAAATCAGAGAAGAAAGCTCTTGAACTGCTCGACATGCATTCATCTCTGGACAAGATAGTATCTTTGTGAGAATAGACCAACTAGAGTAAATTCTTGTAACTGGTTGGGTATGTCTGCCAGTCTTACTGAGTTCAACCACAGACATCTGAATAATTCATAAAGAGCCTGAAATTTTTAAGATTATCCAGTAATTCACAAAAATGCAACAGTGAAAGGAACTTCAATTTAAAAATTCAGAAATATTGTCTTTTTCTGCTTTCTTGATAATAACCTGGTGAACGCTCTAATATAATTTGAAATCCCCATGGTTGAGAGTGCTACACTTAAAAATGTATTATATTTTCTGTAGAGTTTGAAACTCATCAGAAATGATTTGATAAAGATAATCTAGGTACAAAGGTTGTCATCATGTGACATTCACTCACTGTGACTGAAAACTAGGCAGTAGGGTTTCAGCTAATTTTCATTACTAATGTATTGTCTTTTTGTTTTTGCTTAATCCATTCATTGTTTAGTTTATAAAATAACAGAAAATAGTGACAAACATCACATCATAGTTTCCAAGATGACATCTGTCTTTTTTCCAAAAACCCAAAGATATTGAATTTACAATAATGCAAAACAGTGAACTACAGAATCTCTCACAGTTAGTAATCAGGAAACTGAGAATAGTTGGAGTTTGCTGCTTGATAAATGACTTAAGTGGACCTTAAACTCTCTTCATGGCCCCATGAATAAGTATCAATACTCAAATTTAAACTGACATTTTATATTTTTATTTTTTTAATTTCTGATCCGTTAAAGATAAAGGTATGAATGTTTTTTTTTTTTTTGCTTATTTTGTTAGTTTCATTTGAACTCAGTGGCCTGTATCATAGGGTAATTTCAATTTAGTCTGGTTCTTCTTGAATTACCTGGCTTATCCAACCCTAACACTGGTCATCTTGAATCACAAAGTTGCTCATGAGCACTCAGATAATTTTGCGTTTCTCAAATGCCAGTGAGCACATGTTCATCTGAGAAAGGCACATTTGTTAACTACAAAACCCTCAGTGTAATGAAATGAGATGAAACGAGAATTATGATAAGTGCTTTTAGTATTTTTTTGTTTGTTTGTTTCTGTCTGGCGATGAACAAACTATTATGAATATATGATACACATAAAAAAAGGTCAAAATCATAGAAATGTATCATGTTCTGTTGCCAAAGTGGGAAGAAGGTGAGAAAAGTAATTAATAACTGACATGTTGTGTCTTATCGAAATGTTGCATTTTTATTCGTTCATTCTCATTAATAGTAAGTTTATTATGGATTAATACTACTTATTTTTTTCTTTGCACTTATCATCACAAAGTCGCCTCATGTCGTTCTGAACTACAGTGATAGAATAAGATGTAAAAGCATTGACACTGTCCAAAATCCCTTCAGGAATTAAAGGTACATTGTGCAGTTAAATGCATATATGACCATCCTTATGCATTCAACATCGTAAACTCTCCTCCGCCTGTTACAAGCAATATTTTAAAATAAGATCTGAAATGGAGACGCTTACTGCCTTATTGTAAACTCATTACTTTTGTACTTGTCATGATCCTGTACGAATGATCACTCAATTTCTTCACTGACCTGATTGGTTGGTTGTCAGCTAATCTCACTGCTAATCTCATTTTGTGGTACAGGCCAACAGTTGTGTATCTGTCTGAAGTACAGCAACAGTAATACACATTTGCCAAATAAGCCATACAGTCACTTTTAGGTCTCTGTGAGTGACATAAATTCAGTTTCCGGCTGACAGTGTGAACTAAAACAAAAAGAGCAGCGACAGAAGGGAGGATGTTGAGCAATAAAGGTTTGATTGAAACTCTGGACAGTGTGAGCACCTTGACCAACCGAGCCAGCAGGCTTTCCAGCACTGAAATGTTTCTGACCTCTCCAGATTACTGAGAAATATGTAAATATTGTGCATCAACTGCTCACTAGGCATGAAACTATCCAGCATTTGCAAAGTCGTGTTTGGTGTTGAATTAAAGGGACTATTCCAGTGACTCGGCAAATCTGTTGGCTTTACCAGTCAGAATAAAAAAAAAAAAGAGTATATCTTTTGACAGTTACATAGATTCTATCGAGAAAATTTTACTGTACTTTTGGTGTGTTTAATTGTAGTTTTGATACTGAATACTCATTTGTCAAGGTTTCAGGTGAAGGTTTTTATCATTTTGTATGATTTTGTATGTCATGGAAATTTGTGGCAAGAGTTTCATGTATACATACGAATGCTGTAATATGACATTTTAAGGATCAATCAGTGAGTTATTTTCTTAAAATGTGTGTGATTTCAGAAATTGTGAGAATTCATGTTTAAATTGACATGGTCAGACTGAACATAATCAGTTGTTAATAGTAAATTCATCATAAACAACCAGTATTTTAGTGTTGTATTAAATTTTTGTGTGATGGGCTGAATAGTGGGATTGATCTCATGATATAAATCTATGCAAACAACTCGCCATTCTTGAAATATGATCCATGAATGAGGCAGTTGGATGTTAATGTGATTAAGTGTTAAATGCTCAAATAAATGGTTTACTCTTGTTATTTGCTCAAATTGATTTGACTTGAATGGGAAGAAAACAGTATTTCATGCTACAATAAGATGACAGTAGTACAACATTAATCATTTGCAAACATCACTTAGCAGTTTATTGTCATTCTATAGTGAAGTTTGACCTCTGTTATTGCTAATAAAATGTTGATAATAAATTCAGAACTGATTTGTTTTGTGAACACTACACAGATCCAAATCCTTTCCTGAGCTGTGTGGCTCACTGTTACTATTAAAAGAATCCTAAGGTGAAAACCTTTGTGTCCTTAAACGCATCAAAACAAGCAGGTTGTAACATAGCTGGAAAAGTAGCAGATAGAGTTTGTCCAGCTGTCATGGAGTCATGAGGATGTTTAGATTTTCTGTTTTGTTTTTCGAGCAATTTAAGGACATCTTGCCTCAGTTGGCCTAATAGCTGAGGTTTAAAGGTCATTCTTGAACTTGGAAAAGGAGGTAAACAATCTCATTACATCATCCAGATTGTAGCTGTTCTGGACCTTTCAACCAGAACAGCTACAATCTGTTCTGGTTGAAAGACGTCACAAGACCTTTGTTTGATTTTAAAACAAAAAGCTTTTAAGATGTGTATTTGAATTGGAATGTCCTTCGGTTCTTGAAAACCCACGATATGCAACTGAAATCGGAACTTTCCACTTCAGATGGATCACTGCTAATGGCAGAAAAAGGAACCAACTTCAATGTAAAAGTGTCAGTAAACAATATTTGTATACTATCAGAGAATTACCACCAGTGGACATAATGGGGCAATTTGCTGATAAAGGGCCATTATTTATATCTCTTAGGAGATGGTAAAGACCAAAAACAGCGAAAACAGAGAGAATATTGGACTAAGAATTACCAGGTGGAAGATTAATGACAATGTTAACTGCAGGATGTAAATAAGCAACCTTTTGCTAAGATGTCTAGATGTGTTGTTGTCACAACTTGTTTCTGCTGCCCCCGACTGACTAAAACAGGCAGCCACCGCATCTTTAACAAAATCCTCTGACTGTGTGAACGATTCAGGGTAATTACAGTAGGTAAACCATAGACTGTATAATAAAGCTGGACATAGCTACCGTGACGTCAACCATTGGTTTCTGCACTGAGAAAGTGAAGCCAATATTTTGCTACTTCCTGGTTGACATCTTGGATATGTGGAGCCAGAGACGCAAAAAAAGATTGAAGGAGGTCGGGACGTAGTAACTGTAACTGTAGTGTTAATCATTATTTTGGTCATATTCTGGGAGTTTATTTTTCCAATCTTCTATGCAGTAAAAAATACTACAATGTGAATCGGTCATTAAACAATGTGAATGATTAGAGAGTGGATTTACTGTTTTCTCCAGTTTAACATCAGACTCAGCAGATGTTCAGGACTACTGACAACACAGAACCTTAACCTTAATGTTTTAATCACATTTAGGTTTTCTAAATGTTACATCGATGTGAACCAGCATCTCCACAGACAGTTTTATTAACTAAAAGTACTACATTACACTACACAACACAAACATTTTTAGCTTAATGCTGCTACATCAACTTTAATCAGGCTACGACTGAGCAGCTAGTTTTGCTAATTCACATAAAAGGTAATATTTACTGGATACTAACTCTCTTCTCTGGTCAACGCACACAGAAATAAACCCCACCAACATCTGGAGTGCATGGCATACATTATATCTGACACTTAAAGTTTCATATAAAGTGCATTAAAATCAGCACCATTAAGAAAATGAACATTTACTTACCAAACTATCAGAGTCTTTTCAGTGTCTGCTGGTAGAATCAGCCGAAGGTAGAAAACTGGTTAAAACAAGCCAACGGGCAGGAAAACTGTCTGCTGCTCCACCGATAAATAAACTAACAGTTATATCAGAATTAATCCAAAGGAGGAGGACAGAGTTTACGATGAATGAGCATCCGGGCTGCCTCCTCCATAGGACCTGTCAATCTTTCCAGACCAGACTGTCAATCACGTAGCCCCGCCCCCTGCCTGGACTAAAACTTTAAGGCTTTATTTAAAATTGAATATTGTTTTGGGTTTTTTTTGTTTTTTTTTTCAGCTTGGCCACCTGATCTCTGGTTTTCACCATGAAAACTAATGAAAAAAATCCTGAGCTGTAGAAAAGCGGTCTTTCCTGTTTCAGTTTGTAGATTTGGGGTCTATGGAGCGTTATGGAGCCACCCCCTGTCGGACGTGGTGGTACTGCAAGTTTTTGACACTTTCAGGTAGGCTTCATTTTTGGAGCCAGTTGCTACGTCCAACTTTATTATACAGTCTATCACCGAATCCTGGGTGTCAGTAAAAATCTGCAGCTCTCATTCACTTCACATATGAGCTTCAAAGACATGCCTGGTTGAAATATGCTTGAACTATGTCTATATAAGTATCTAATATATTCTACATGGAACATACTTGGAACAAGATTTTCAGTTATAAAACACAGAAAAATAGCAATTCAAGTAGTTTTATGTCAACTCATATATTAACTTGACATACATAATTTTGATGAAAGCTAAAAACTTCTCCCCATTTAACCATTTTTGTGAGAAAAGCTCTTCCAATGCTAAAAGCTCTGTAAAGATGTAATTACACAGTAATATAGTGACCTGCAGATGACATTGCTCTTTAAATGCAACTCTTGGATTTATTTAATGCTTTTAAAGTGCAAAAAAATAAAAAAATATATAAAGAGGACATGAACAAAGGTACCATATGCAGTTTTTTTTCTGAAAATATTTCTTTTGCATAAATGCCGGTTTAAAACATTGATCACATTTTTTTGCTTTACAGGGGAATAATCTTCTGGATACATGTAAACATTTTTTTATGACATAACATTTCAATTTGAATTTAATCTCACATTGGCCATACTGCAGTTTAACGCCCCGTTTCTTTTTATCCTGCTTCTTTGTCAAAATAACTCCTGGAATTTTCTTTTGTCCAAGTTATCAAAATGGTCAATGTAGCAGTAGGAGGCCTGTCAATCTTTTACTTTTAGCTGTAGTTGACAGTGGGGTAAAATAGTCTGTATATTCTTAAATACAATTTATAATGGCTAGAAAAAGTACTTCATGCTCATCTCCACTGTACAAAATGTTTGAGTGTTTAGAGCCAGCAGTACTTGAAAACATTTAGCAACAAGCTGTTTAAAAACCTTGTTAACATACAACAATACGTATCGACACACACACACACACACTGTTGATTTTTTTTTTTTTTACACAAAATATTTAAGACAGCTGAGGTTTTCATTCTGAACCAATGTTTATAAAACATCTCAAAATTATTGTCTAGATTTCATCCAGACAGTTTATGAAAAGATAACAGTGTTGGTTTAACAGTTACCAAAGTGCATCATTGTCCACTACACTAACATTCACACACTTAAAAATAAAAGTTTAAAAAAGAGTAGATTGAGTGCGAAATAAACACCTGTTTCAGGACTGAGGCAAAAATAACTGCACAAATGTAAAGATATGTAGCTGATCACATTACCAAAACAGAAAAATTCATGACATTTGTTAAAAGCTGAAAGAAAGCTGTGGTTCGGATTATTTTTAAAGCTAAATTGCAGTTTTTATGTCCCTCACTCACTTGTACTCACTACATTTACCCTGCTAAATACAAAGGCAGAAATGCAGTGCATTCATTTTGTGGTCGGTTTCAATCATAATTTTTTTTTTGATCAGCTGAAATAATGCTGCATGTATTTACCTGCTCAATGACGGTTTTATGTGCATCGGAGATTGTGCCATGCTCTTTATGCAATTAGCTGACAGATCAACGTACAATAAGTGCAACAGAAGAAGAAAGTTTGAGTCATCAGTCACTAAATTCTATTGAAGCTCAGGAGCGAAAACATTCATTTTTATATGTGTATATTTTCTCTGTTGTATTTTTTTTTATTTTATTAAAGTTTTTGCAGCTGCCATCAGTCCACAGAATTCACCTGTTATCACTCAACAGACAACTATCTTCTGTTGTTTGCTTGCTTGATCAACTACAATACAAGATTGGCTTCTTGTAAAATAAACTACATTTACTGCCTCACATGGTTAATGGTTAAAATACAAGATTTCAGCATGCATGTATTCAGGAATAAATTATTTTAGTGCATGACCGCTGCCTGGCTCATATTAGGAAAACAATGCCTCATCTTTGCCCAAAACCAAGCACCAAATTTGAATTGTGTTTTGTGGAAATAATAACTCCAGACCTCAGTTTGGGTTTGCAGGACCAGGTAGTGATTTGGCTTTATAGGAAACAGCCGAATGCTGGAAATAAATCTCATAACAATTGAGTTGCAATAACCAAATGCTCTAAATTGTGAGTATTGTACAATTTCAGAGTCGTGATTTTATAGAATTTACAATCTGTAGTTTGTGCTTTTTTCAGATTCTGCTAAATGCTTTTGGTGTCTGGTGAGAATTTATGCTTTGTGTCTGTGATTTAAGACCATATTAAACATTTAGGTCAGGAGAATATTTTTTAAAGTCATTGATTTGCAGATTTTAACAATATTCCAACTCTAAGTGAACGTAGGCTTATGTAAGTGCCTATACTCTGATTCTTCATTGTCAACCAAATTCAAAGTTGTGGCCAAAACAGAAATGCAGGATTGATTGTATTTTTGTTTAACATACCACTGAGCTAACAGAACTTGTTAAACCTTTTATCTAAATACATATTGCACATTTAAAAATTAGCAAAGTTTCAAGTCTGAATCCCAAACACCTCATGGTGCATGCATGCTGCTGCCCCGAAAAAAGGCTTAATACCAAACACAAGTCAGAGGTCTGAAAACCAACAAGTGTGGTTTTGGAATCAGAAGCACACTGTGGAGGCACATGACAACTCTACACAGTAGGCTAACGACAAAGAAAATGAGATTTCTTTGCATTCTTGAAGTAATCAAACCATAGTTTTTCAAAATAAAATACGGGGGCTTGAAGTGCTCACCAGTCTTACCTCACTGATTCTGTAGAACTAAATCCACTGGGAGCTGCGTCCTGGCAGTTGGACAGTCCATGTGACGGGAAATGCTGTGTGGCTTGCAAACGTCCCTGCTTACGCTCTACTTTATATGCGGGAATGGTCACGCTGGATTTGGGGATAAAGAAGTTTGGATTAGAGGTTTTTATTTAACTTCATTCCTGCCTCTGCCCCCGACCTGGAAAGCAAAGGGAAGCTTTCTCTTCTCCCCCTCAAACGTCACTGTTATGGCAGGCAGTCCTGACTCCTCCGCCGCCGTTTAATGCCCACTTCTCCGTTCATGCCGCTCCTCTCGCTCTCATCCCGCCTCCTCTTCGTCCTCCTCGTCTGTTCAGGAGACACAATGTTTCAGATGAAGTACGAATGACTACAGCCGTCTAAAAGAGAATTTCTTGTGATACTTCATACCTAAAGACCAGCTGAAATATGATAGAAATCAATACATCCTGAACACTCAAGCAATTTATCCATTTTATAAAATGTGTCTCCAAAAATTAGGTAAACAGAATTTAATTTAAATAAATGAAGACTATTTTGACTTCAATGAAATTAATATTGTGTTTTTGCTTTAAATGCTCTTGACATTGTTTTTGACAGAAAAGGGATTCGGCATCAATAGATGAGAAACTCAATCTCAACACTAGAGGTCAGTATCACCCTGTAGAAGTGCTGGGATGATACAGAAGCACAGTTTAGTGCCAGAATGTTAACTGAACTGGAGGGATGGATCAGTAACTTACACCATAATTCCCAAAATGGCCGATCATGAGTAATAGAAAAGGTAAATGTACTTATTCTGAAAGGAGTTACAGAAGTCAGACATGCCTAAAAAGCCTCTTATGTATCTTCCAGAGCTGGAAAAATAAAAGACCTGGTCCTGTTACAGTACAGGCTGAAATAAAATAACTCCACCTCTTAGTGGTTGTGAAGCTTAGTTGTCTTGTTTATTTGCCTCAATACAAATAAATGCAATGGGTGCCATGGGTGCTGTTTTGTTTCAATTTAGTTTTTCCATTGTAAAATATCCCAAAACAACTGTTAGTTTATTAGTAAAACTCTAGGAAACATGGTGATTTCTCAAGGAAGAGAAAAGAAATAGAAAAAAGAACAGAAAAAGAAACAAAATGAAAAAGTGGGGAAGAGCAAAGCACAAAAACAAGTCAGGCTGACAACATGTTCTACATTTAGCCAAGGGTAGTGATTTTACAGACCTTGGCATCCCGTTCTGCAAATTTTTGGAACATGTTGGCGTAGGTTTTCTTGTCCTGTTCATGATGTTCCTTAATCTTGCTCTGGCAGATGGAAATCTGAGCACGAGCTGCACGATTTGAGGAGTTGACTTGCAGCACTTGCTGAAAGTCCGCCATGGCCAGGCTAAACTCGTTGCGGAGGAGCCGGGCTTCCCCCCGACGATACAGAGCCTTCTCATTGCTCTTATCAAGCTCAATTACCTGACACAAACATACACAGCGTCGCAATATCAATTAGCAACAAAAACTACGCAGGACATTCAGCAGCTGCACTGAGGGAGGACATGGAGCATCATCAGGGTCATGCAGCTCACCTTGTTGCAGTTGTCTATGACTTGTGAAAACTCTTTTATCCGCAGGAAACACAGCGCCAAGTTAAGGTGAGCTGTCACGATATAGTCTTGTATCCTCTTCTGTTGCTCGATTCCAGAACCACACTCCATCTCCAACCACGAAGTGATGCGCTGGTACTGGATGACTGCCTGGTAGTACCGTCCTGCCTAATAAAGAAACAGAACAGCTACTTACAAAGATAGAAACAAGATAAAAATTATCTTTTGATAAGACATAAGACCAGCATAGGAAATGTACCTTAAAATACTGATTCCCTTTATTCTTCACGTCACCAACCAAATCCAGCTTTTCACTCAAGTCCATTTCCCAGGATTCTTTAGCCTTTAGGAAATTCCCAGAGAGTGAATTAATTTAGATATTATGTTTTAGATCAAAGTATGTACATAACTATGCTATGGAGTAGATAGAAAGAAATGAAAAGCCAATCCCAAGTCCAAAATTGCACATTCTTCTATTCAGTTCTAATCTAATGTGTTGTTTTATTCATTAAACCATAGAAAGTAAAAACTAGTGCTCACCCTTTGAAAGTCTTTGAGGGTAACTTCATATACAACGTCTTTGTCTGGTCCAATGTTGTACTCTGGTTTACCTTCGCTTCCAAAGCCATATCTGTAAACATAAAAGACATGAGCCTGTTAACAACACTAAAGAAATTGGAAAAAAAAAAAGAACAGTTATTTTGAAACATGACATTAAGAGTCATAATCCTGCCTGTAACATAATATAATACCCCAGTAAAAACTTCTATTCAAAACACAGTCTCAAAATGCAAACATGTAAAATAAACCCGCTTTCATTTTTGAGGGAATTTGTGATGAATTTATGGAAAAAACTACCCAACATGGTTGGGCAACAGTTGGTTTTAATAGACTTGTGTTTAGACTAAGAATTTATATTATACATCCAAGGATTTAAATATAAAACAGATCCAGAATGCACAGTGAACGTGTATACTTTGAAAGCAGAGAGGCGAATAATTCTTAACTGGAAAAGCTATAATATGCTAAGTGGAAGTGATTGAAGAGCATATGGTATGATTACACATATACCGCAAGAAATATACAACACATTTCAGGAAATTTTGGAGTGTCTGAAAAAGATTTTTGGCGCATTTGCAGAAACGGATGGAAAAGTTCCTCTCTAGAGATAAGTATGGATTTTTTTCTTATTTGAACCGTAGAAACATTTACGTCTTTTGTTTGTATCCCTTTAGGTTTGTTCCTGTGTTATTAGGCTACTTGAACTTTTAGTTTGAACTTAGTGTGCTATGTATTCCTAGTACTTATCACCAGTACTTTGTTTTGCTTTTGCCTGAAGGGATGACGGGGAGGGCTGGTGTGGGCACAGCTGTGGGAATGATATGATGTGGTTAGGGCAGTACACTGTGTACTGTTTGTTTCTATAATCCCTCTGTTTTCCTGTCTATTTGATTGACGTTTGTGACATTTAAATTTAGGGAGTGATACACTGTGGTCTGGGCTTTACTGAGCATGTGTTTTCCGTTCATATTTTCCACCTTTATTGTTTGCATGTAATTTATGCTTAAATGAAAAATTCTAATTTAAAAAAGGGGAAACAAAACTACAAACAAAACTACATGAAAAGCGAGCTGAACTAAGTTACATATGAGCTATTTTTATGAAAGGAGAATACTATGAGCAGAAATAATGATAAATTTCAAGCCTTTTAGACTGTGAGCCTGACAGTTTAGACGTGGAAACCACTGTACATGTACGTTTTTGACCAGTGAAGTATATCACTTGGTCAGTATCAGTACCATATCCACACTATGTAGACATTCATTCATACTGAGATTACTTTCAGTGAGTGTTTTCCACCACTGAAAAGACTACGATTAAATTGTCAGAGATTTGATGATTTGTGACTGCACACTGTGTGAAACATAAATGTTACTACGTAGAGCACTTCTCAAACACTGGCCACAGCCACCCTGAAGCCCCACTGAAACCCCAGTGGCCATCCTAGATCTGAGTATAATTCATTGACTATACTTAACGAACCTCCCATGTGTAAGTTTCAGTTAATGGAACTACAGTATCCCAGTGCAAGTGAAAGCAGCATTAACTGACCTGCAACAGAGATGCAAAACAGCAGCCAGTTGGCTTTATAACCCGTCCATAAACATACCAAAGAGAGCAAAAGATGCAGTTTGCATGCCTTCAGTTGACAGCAGTACCCACACAGACCTCACCAAAATTACAGAACATTTTTTAACGTATGTCGAGTTTCATCTCATTCTCTTTGCTCCTCAGTTTCACATCTATTACAAACTGAAAGTTTGCTACAACAAATACAGTCACATCAAATTTTAATAATAATGAATGCAATCTGGATTTTGGCAAAACATTAGCAGGAGCTGAAATTTAGTTTGCTAGAACCTGTCCTCCACATTTATCACACACATGCAGCATCAAACAGTAGCAGGACCCATATGAACAAGAGAGTTGCATCCATGTGACATAACAGCAGTAACTTCATTAAATATTAAATTATCCCCAACATGAAGGACAGGATCAGTCAGGATCTAACCGTAAATGACGCAGTGTATTCTGTGTTCAGACGGGTGAGCTGCCACACAAAGAGACATAGTTTCTAGGCTGCAGTTACATTGTTTGTCACACATTGGAATCATGAGCTCCATCGCAGCTGGATAATATTTTACTGTAAAATTCTGATCCATTAACTAAAGTCACAATATTTTTCAGTTACAAGAGGTGTTTTTGTACTAGGCAGATTTTTTTGTTTCACATCAGGATATTTGCAGCAGTGTGAGTGGATCTGGCCTCTCTAATTATTAAAATAAGCACCAAAATATGGCAAAAGGTAACCTCGTATAAACAAAACAGACTTTATTGTTCCATAGGTTGATGTAGTTAATAAATTATCATCACACATGGACAAAATTGTCTGTATTGAAATATACTTTGGTTGTCTTGTCTGTAAGTGAATTTTTTCCGTACAACTACAGCAGCATCATCTCCTGGGCTATTTTGAAAGGTGGTCTTCCCAATAACCAAAATGCTAACTATTCCTGTCTATGTTAGTCTATGCACATCAGACAGTTAATGACAATAACTGTAAAATAACAAACTAAAGTGCATAGAATTCCTAAAATTCAGTTATGACTTTTGGATTCTGTGTAACAACCAAATGATTTTCAGTGACCCCACCTGGTCACCCATATGAAAGTTTACTGGAAGCAGCACTGTAAGTCCCATCAAGTAAACAGTTCCGGGGAACATAATCGCATTGTGGGCTTACAAGTGTAATGAATGAGCCAACGCAGCATGAAAATCCAGCTGACATAATTCACAAAGAAACCCCACAGAGAGGCTTCACTGTATGTACATCGAGAGAGCAAACAGATTCTAAGCTTTGTTAGTAACTTACTTTGGTTTTAAGTAAAGTACGCAGCACTCTCCTTTCTGCATCTTGTCTAAGGCTCGGTCCACTCCCAGGGGAATGCCTTTATCCTCACCTTCACCAACAACAAAGCTGACGTCCCTGCAGTCAAACAATCGGCCTCCACAACTTCCCTGCAGGTGCACTGTGGGACACATGACACAGCTTAACCTCTGATGTTACCATTTAATGTACTTGTTATTTAACACAATATCCATAATTATCTAAGAAACAAATAATCTTGTTACCGTCAACACTTGCTCCATCGTTGGGATTAGTGTAACCGTCCCCTTTGACCTTTATTCTCCTTACGATGCCGCCGTCGTCCGTGAGCGCCTCACCTTCAAACTTGAGCAGCTCCATCTGCGTTGTTGCAAAAATTGATTCCATCATTGTTCTTCACAAATAGTGATATAAGGCAGAATACAAATTCCAGCTCTGCAGAGCTTTGTATATGGTGCTACAGTAGGTGTGGGTGGAGAAAACCAAATACATAACGAAAAATAAGTAGGAGTCATCACAGAAAACAAGAAAACAAATGAAGACATAATGATGACTGTTGGAGATAAAAGTACACTGTGAACTCAGACATACAGTGTGTGTGTATACATTATATGTCTAATAGGATAAATACAATGGATCAGCCAGTTATTACCAGTAAATGTCTTTCCCATGCAAAATGACTAAATATCAATTGTGACAGGAGCATTTTTGCTCCTGTCACATTTTTACTTGCTGAGGGCTCATTTTTCACGAAAATATAAAGTCCTGACCTCTGTGGAAACAGTACAACCACAGCTAGAAGTAGAAAGAACTCAAAAACCTCTCCAGTGCACATTTACTCATGTGACATAACAGCGGTAACTTCATTAAATATTAAATTATTCCCAACATGAAGGACAGGATCAGTCAGGATCTAACTGTAAATGACGCAGTGTATTCTGTGTTCTTCAGTATGACACAGACATAAATCATACGAGAGGAAAAAACACAAGTTTAATATCTTTATTTACTTATTTTACAAAGGTTGAAAGAAAAACCAGAATCAATTTGAACATTTTTTCCAAGTGCCCACATGTGTTACCAATACTGGAAGAAAAGTGGCTCTATATACTATAAATGTTTTACTACTAATATTTTTAATTAGTTTCCAGACTTGTCCTCTCTCTGCTCTGTGTAAACACAGCCTGCAGTTTAGCCCCATTTAGTCGAAAAGTTCCTCAATTTTATTATTCACAGGACTGTTAGTTACAGAGTCAGGCAAGGTTTCTCAGTTGTGCCAAGAGGCAGAAAATTCTAATTATCTTTTACCAAACCTGGTTAGAGCAAATATTTCTCTTTTGGCAGATGCTTTAATAAGACATGTAGAATAAAGAGATTTTAATGAAAATCACAATTTTAGCTTAGATGTGGCTAAGTTTTCACGACTTAATTGAACATTGACTAAGTAGTCGACGGATCATCAGAAAGTTAAGAATCAAACAATGCTTTCTGTTTTTACAGATTCTGGCAATTTTTTTGAAAGACAATGTGCCTTTTGGGCTTCCTCTTATTCCACCTCTTTAGTGTGTCTACAAATACATCAGCATTGTTGTAGCTCTTTATTGAAGCTAGATTTTATTATCCAACGCTTTACTGATGTCTCATTCATCATTTTGGACACAACTTCCTCAATTTCACCCTGGATGTCTTTGGAAACTTTTGAATCTCTGCTAACTTTTAAAATAACGTTCTCTGGATTTAAACAAAAATTGACTCAAGTTTGCAATGACTGTTCCTTCAGTTGTCTGTGGGATTTAGAGTAAGAGCAACAAGATTCAGTAGAGGTTTACTGCACCATATTTATATTATAAGGCAGCATAACAACATTTCATACATAGCCAAAAACACACTAGATTAAGTATTGGTATTGTGTAGTAAATTCATAAAAATTAAATTAAATTAAATTAAATGTTTTAGATTTTATGGGTGACAACAATTTCATTTAATGCTTTGAAGAACTGTTTTATATTATTACAAAGATTTTTCACTGTGGTTGTACTCATAAGTTTAGACACCAGCCTCCACATATGGATGCAAGCTGGAGTATTTTTAATGGTTAAAAAAATACATTAATTTATAACCTAATATAACCTTAATAGGTCTGTTTTTGCATAATATAATCATCAGTCACATGTGAAGTCAACACCTTGCTATAAAACACTTGTTAACATCTGACACAGTTAGTCTGCAAAGTTGAAACACCGACAAAAGGTGTAAAATGGGGGTAAAGCCTTCATGTTTATGAATAAATTGTGTTTATAGAGGGGGGTGACTTGTAAAGCAGAGCTGCTGACTACATCTCTTTTGAATTTCCCCAGCTTTAAATTATAAATATCTTTGATGAGATATTTATAGAATAATCTATTTAATGAAATAGAATTTCAGAATAATCAGATCTGTATCCCCATTGAGGTCCAGGCTGACAGACTGGACTACACTGGCTGTTTGAGTGAAGGGGATTAAAATAGACAAACCAGTTAATTTTATGACCAGAGAGCTCTATCTGCAGAGACACGAGCCGTACTCCTCAATTATCAAAGTCCCTCGGTGCGACGCAGAATTAATGCACGGCACAAAAGGCAGCAGTGACGCAGGCACACCTACCTCGAACACTACTGGAGAACAGGGAGGAATTTTGTTGGGATTTCCAGCAGCTCCATAAGCGTACTCCGGTTTACACAAGAACGTGCACACCTCACCTCGCTGCATGGACAGCACGCCGATGTCCCAGGCTTTGAGGACTTGTCCTGCATGGGAGTGGATGAAACAAATTTAAAATATGAAGGGATTTTGTTGCCTTTTTTTTAAAAAAATGCCTCAAAGGTTATGTAACAAATATACATACAATCATCTGAAATTTAAAGGAATTGATCGTTATTTCGGTCAAGACATTTCAATCACTTTGTCACTAAAAATGGGGTGAAAAGTTTGATATACTGTCAAATCTGTTTGTGAAATATGAAGGTACTGCCAGAAGATGTTAGCCTAGCTTAGCATGAATCTAAAAACACGGAGCAACTAGCTATGCACTATATTCGAGAGAAAAAATCTGCGCAGCTAAGAAGTCATTACTGACTCAGATGTGACCAGCAGTCACATGACAATAATTCAGGGGCTATCGGCTGAACTGCAGGCTGTGTTTTCACAGAGCTGAGAGGAGACAAGTATGGAAAAAAATCTTAAAATGCAAATATTTCAATATCAGTCAGTATTTTGTATTAGTAACACCCGTGGGCACTTGGAAAAATGTAAGACAAATTGATTGCTTTTTTTTGGTAACATCATTAATGAAGCAAATTAGCAGGACAGAGTGAGGCTACCTATTTTCCATGCTTCATGCTAAGCTAACCGGTAGCTGGCTGAAGCTTCATATTTAATGAACTGAAATGAGAGTAACATCTGTCTCATCAAACTCCCAGCAAGTATATAAATATATTTTCGAAAATGTTAAACTACTCCTTTAATAAAGAGACAACACTGAAGTACCATCAGTTTTGACAGTTATGTAAAGTCACCTACCTTTGCCTACATTGAAGGAAAAAGGTTCTTTACGATCTCGACTGCAGTCAAATTTCTTCCCCGTGAGCAGCTTCCCAGTGTAGTGGACCGTTACTCTGTCCCCGATCATTGGCCGGTCTCCATCTAGTCCCTGACGTTTCACCACCTGCACACACAAAGACACATTTCCACTTCAACTAACCACTGGACAAAGGAAATTACAGAGAGAGCAGCTGTAAGACCCAAAGAGGAGGAGACACAAAAAACATGACAGGAGTCTTACTTTGTACAATAAAATTTGAAGCAACAATCTGACTTTAGTATATCCTTTGCAACTGAAGAATGGGATCATGCCTGGAAAGCACTTCTCAAGGCATTTACATTGCTAAAGAAAAAAATGATCAATTGTAATTTTGTACAAACCCCTGACAGATCACATAGGATGGGTATTTTTAGCTCTGATCTTTGTTGTCATTGCAAACCAGATAAAGGCACTTTTTATGATATGGTTTAAGGTTGCACTCCAGTAGAACATTATGCAATCTCTGGGAAAGCTTCTTGGCAATACTGTTGGTTGCCATCCAGCAATGTACCTCTTTGATTTCACTGTTGAAGGAACCTGGTCCAAACACAACAATGTAAAGTGTAACAACCGGATGCGTGACGGCTAAAAGACTGATAGCGACAAACTGGAAATACGCAGATCAGCTGAAAGAGGAAGTGTGAACTTCAAACATTCCTGGAGATGTGGAGCTGTGTCTAATCCTCATGAAGCTTGTAATGAGTAAGAACAACTGTGGAAGTTAATAAAGTACACTGTTCCTATAACACCTACCTTCTCTAGAGGCTTGAGACGTACTATCAAAGCAGCATCAAACAGTCACTATAATCCCTCTGTGATTTTTAATTCTCCTCCTTGTATAAAATAGACAAATAAACGGTAGCAATGACAATAAATACCTTGATAACTCCTTGGTCTTTATTGGGTGTTACATCAATGCCCTTTGCAGCAAGCACAGCTCTGGCTGACTGGCCATCCATAGACAAATCTTGATCAGTGGTCATTTCTGTGTGTGGGCATCACACAGTAACACTGCAAAAGATATAAACACACAAGCCGACATGTTAGCAATCAGAGCACCGTTAACTACATGTCCGTGTGTCTCTTTATTTCACTCTGGGAATTTAAAACAAGAAAAGCGACGCATGATTGTGGAGCAGGACTGGAAAAATGACGGTCTTGGATAAAAACTATCAATGAGATCTCCATAATCCACCCAGTAAATATGACTTTTTCCACCACATTACATAACTTGCAGCTATTTAAGGACACGTGTTCTAAATCTATGTCCAGCACCAGAAATATATTTCCAGTTTCAGTTTCACAGATAATTGCATAACTATAAACCTAAAGGCAGCAAGATGTTGCTTACTTCACACATTGTATTTTGTAACATGCACTGTACTCACAGAGGTACAGTATGTACAACACTGTTCCTTTATGGCCCTTTGTGCACTTTGACAGCCCATAAATGACATCTGGGTATTTCACGGGCACCGAAATTAAATCCGCAGTACAGTCAAGCCTCATTCAGAATAAGACGTCCCCACTGCTTATTTTCTAAGAAGCATTTCAACACTATTCCAGATTTCTCTCTTAAAAAAGCCTCATATGCACAGAGAAAGCGTGGGCTCAACCACACTCGCACACACTGTACTGATAAAGCTGCAGCATCACAAATAGAGTCACGTTATCTCTATTCGTGTTTAGGATGACACAGGTGAAAATGTTGATTTTGACCAGGGAACTGGGGTGATACACTGATATAATATCTTATCGGGGTTTGGTCTTGTCTTCCAGTGCTGTGATACAGTATGTATAATAGTAGTATGATTTAATGTAAACTCTCCTGGGTCTCTCTGCAGCTTTTCTTTAATGTATTGACTGTTTTAGCCAAATAAAATATAAAGTGAAGGATCATCATATCCAGATAACTCTCTTTTTCTTGTGTTTTCTTATATTTTACTTCACTATATACAGATATTGTATATAAATGAACTAGCTTTCTTACCAAAATAAAAGCATGTAAATCAGACTAAAAACTGTCATTCTCCCCTTTTACAAAATCATTATGAACCACTGCGTAACACTATTGTAGAGATATACTTTATATTGTGTTAAGACATGCCATCTTTTTGTACTTTAAGTTTTACTAATTTGTATTAACAAGTTCTGATATCCTGTCTTACACAAATATAGATAGATATACTTTTTAATCTAGTACTAATATGATAGTTGAGTTTTGGTTAGTGGTATCATCTTTTTTTGGAGACTTGCTTAGAGATATTTGACTTTTTTTTTTTAATTCAAAGGTAAAGTCAGGGATTCTAATCCTGTACACTTTTTGTCAGATTCAGTGAATATCTCTACGAGCAGTGAGCACTGAAAGAAAATCCGGTGTCAGAGCACAGCCTTGAAAATGGGACTGATAAGTCTCTCGGACCAATTTGCACAACACTATTCCAGAGTGCCCTGTGCACATTTGTGCTTGTGCACAGGGCAGTGGGAAAAGGGAGGGGGATGGGAGACGGGGGAAGACAGGGTGCAGTGGGGGAAAGAGGGATGATAAATATGGAACATGCTATCTAAATACCAACAGTCTTTCTAGAATCACAGTGAAGAAAACAAATATAAATACATGTCAATTTGTAAAATGAAGACAATCTTATCTAAGAATAAATGAATATGTTACAAATGTGGCCTTACTTTTCCTACCTGTCTGTAGTGTACCGAAAAGGTATTAAAGTTTGATATTTATTTTTAGAAGCAGAAGTAGAGTAATTCATAATTTCACGACAACTATATGTCATTTAATTATTTTTTTCTATAATAGTGCCAGTACGATTGGTTTGGTGCTGCACCTAAATGATACTTTAAAAATAAAAAGTAGAGACCAAAGATCGTATATTTTAAACTTAATACCACGGAAGTGTTTTACCTTGGATAAATGCTTTTCCCCAGGAATTGAAATGCAATCAAATGTAAAATGCTATCTAAACACAAGCAGTGGCAAAAGTACCTTGCCCGAGTACAAGAAGTACTCAAATTTCAAATCATAATCCAGTGACAATAAATAATAAGGAAATAGAACATCTGACACTGAAGGAAACATTTCTGCACCAAAAATCTTTGATATCCATCCTGACAGACTGACAGATAGACAGAAGTTAGCTGCCAGCATTTCACGCCTCCATGTGGCAAAAAGACTTTCGGCGGCAGCTTTGCCAGAGCAATAAAACTAATTACATGTTGATGCTACAGCTGCTAAATGTTGCTTCTCTCATCACAGCAGCAATTGTTGTCTACATGTTTCTGCACCAACGCACACGACTAGCAGCCCGCCCTGACACAATAATCTTGACATTGTCTGAAGACAATGAAAAAGCTACTTAGCTATGTTAAGCATGTTGGCAAACACTATCCAGTGATTATTATCACATGCAACAGCTGAGTCGTTAACACTTGCTCACATCAGATCACAGCTGCTGCGCTCCGTGTTGAGATGTTACTAAGGTTAGCACTGTTGGCCGGAGCAGTGAATTGCAATAACTTTTACAATGAGACAGAACATGTCAGGCAGACCAACAAATGCTTTTTTGCTTGTCAAAGACAATCGTGTAGAGCTCTCCCTGTAGGAACATTATTATATTTAGACGTATAATATTTTCAGCTAAAATAGTCTCTTCGTTTGCACACAGTTATCGGGCCAAACTGGATACAAAATATACTTTTTCTAAACATAATGAAGCTATTTTTTTCAGGGAGCATTTTCTGCTGTGGAGTTTTTGGTAAGGCAGAAATCAATGTGCAATTTTTGGACTCCGCATTTGGACAAGCAATTTGTGTTTTCACACTGACCAACAAGTGCAAGCAAAGAAGACAGGACATTTTCTTTTTAAAATCAATGTATTGCAAGCAAAACGTGGTTTAATTTTAATTAAATAAATGCTTGAATGCATGCTGGTTGTACATCAGTGAATCCATAGAGAAAAAGACTTAAATAAAGTCTGTGGGGTTTTTTGTTTTGTTTTGTTTATTTGTATCTCTTGTGTTTATAAGAGGAACTGTATAAATAAGGATGTGAGATCATCTCACTGATGTTTAATCACTATCACACCTTAATTCTCACCCCAGTTTAGGTCCAGAAGTGTAGACAGACCTTTGCTCTTCTGTTTTTGTGTTTAAAACACATTTAAATCACATTGCCTTTGGCAAACTACATAAAATCCTTCTGACTGTAGAGGCCGGGGGACTGATGCGGGGGACAGGGTGGGGTACACCGGACAGCACACAGCAGCAGCCACTTAACATTTCCACGGAGATGATTTGAGGCTAAACTTTGCTCAGGGGCAGGTTGTTCTAACAGAGAGGAACAGCAGCTCCTCGTTCCCTGCATCAGTTCTTCCGGATTTTTCCATCTTCTGTCCCGTCTGACATCCTTTACATGCCAGATGCATAAAAACTATGCTCTGCTGCAGGTCTCCAAGAGAATGTAAACACAAGAATTAAGCCGCAAAATTTGTACTTAATCGTATCAACACGCAACAAATGAGATCTAAAGAAGTGTAAGCTGAACCCACAAGGGTGAAACCAGAAAGATTTGTCTTTTTGACATCTGTACAGTTTATTCGGCTCCCTCACTTTGGTGCCACTTTCAGCAGATCAAATGTTTGTACATGGAACTCTTCAGCAGCGCAAAATATCCATTTCTCAGCAGCAGCACCTTGTCCCGTGTCTTTTAAATTTCATGGATTTTATTTTAGATGCAACTCGTGCATGTGCGTGTGTGTGTGTGTGTGTGTGTGTGTGTGTGTGTGTCTCTGAACACAATGTTCCTTCTATTCACAGTTCCCCGCTGGCAAAGCCTGATGGTGTTCACCAATCTGAGACCCCCTCACATACATCTCAGCTTCAAATTTTGGACAAAGAAAAAAGGCTGATTTTATTAAGTCAGATTAAGCCTACCTTTTTATTTGCATTAGCACGTGATTTAAATTGGGATAAATCGACGGGAGCATAAATGTGATGTATTGTATCATTATTAATTTCACATAAGTAAAAGTTACCTATTGAGTCGATAGTAACATTTAATTTGTTTGCTTATGAATCGTACTAGTAAACACTGGAAAAAGGGAACCAAGCTGCAAATATTTACAAATTAAGAAGGCACGTAGACTTCATGTACCTAAACTCTGATAGCCTGCGGAGGAATGCAGGAACAAGAACACAATGAAGCAAACAGCACCTTCACATACGCACACAGTATCTGTACATTCTGTCTCACATCCGTGCTCCACTGCTGATTCACATGTGAACATGTGAGTACACAGTGTACATGGCAGACCTATAAGCTGACATCCTGAAGCAGAGCTTTGTCTAACATGAGAGTGCTCTGTCTTTCTTTTCTTTTTTTAAATTTCCACCTCACAGCCTCCATCACAGGGTGTTCCAATGATGCTGTGAAGTTAAGGGGTATCATGTTTTTGGGAAAGCTGCAGAGGGTTTTAGTGCTACTTTTAACATGACGTGACACCACAAACCCTCAATTCTAGGTGCTTTGTTTTTTCAGGTGTAAGGCAACACTGTGGTGGCTTTTCAATTATTTATCTTTTAGTGTTCTTGGACATATAAGTCATTTATCTTGGTTAACTCTCTCCCCGAGGCAGGGTGATTCATCTGTGGGACTCCTACCTGAGTCCATTTCAGGAGGGCCACATCTGCTTCCATCTGCCCACCTTTAGACTAAATCTAAACACATGCACGGTGGCACCCATGCATTTCTGAAGTTATCCAGAGGCCACCATCATGCCCAGTAATGTGCAACTTGGTTCAAAAATGAGCAGGGTTGCAGAATGAACCCACGGTGTACCGTCACAGTTCTGAGAAAACAGTTACACAACCTGTCATTTATGAAGATACACCTAAGCCTACAGGGTTTCTGGATGTAAACTGTTGTCCTCATCCACCTCCGCTGAGACAGCACAGCCAAGTGCCACATTCACCGCACTCTCTCACCTACAAACACACACAGCCTTTAATCAGACCTTATTTTCCAGAGCGCAGTAGAATACAGCTGTAGCCTCAAATGCCCCCACACGTGTGGCCAATTCGGCATCCATCCTATGGCTCCACATGCAGCCCCGCTATTTTATTCTTTTATTCTAACCGGTGGATCACGGCAGACTGTGGATAATAAAAAGATGTATAACAAGTGGAAGTCAGGCAGGCGCGAGCAGAAAAGCGCAAGGAAACCATTATGGCTTAATTGACTCCTAAATTAATCTTTTACGCACAGAAAAGAGGAAATAAATTGACTTACATTTTCCTGTGGTGTTGTGTAAAAAAATCGAAGCGGCTGATATGTCAATCGGTGGGTTTTGTTTTTCTCCTTTTTCTCCTTTCCTCCTAATTCCCTCCTCGTCTCATATCCAGGGTACTAAATGTTCTGGGTGTAGGGTAGCGTCTCTGTTTTGCCTCCTCTCTCGCCCCTCTTTTGTGCCTTGGCTCTCCGGTGACGATGCCGGTGTAGTAGTAGTAGCCACATGGAGCTTAGACTTTAAAATGACACAGGGAGATAGAGGTAGAGACCCACGAGAGAGAGGGGGGGGGAGAGAGAGGGAGAGAGAGAGAGAAGGAACGTGTAGAGTTGTGGGAGGGCGTTTAGTGTAAAATTAAGGGCAGGTCTTGGAAAGCAGCCACAAAGTAACACAATGTTCCGGCTGTACTGTAGCTGTACCACACCGCCGCCGCTGATGAGAACACTGTGTTCCAATAGACACCCTGACCCTGTAACCCGTTCCGTGCCGAGCCAGGCCGGGAACAGGCTGTACCGCAGCAGGCTGTCCTCTCTCTCTCTCTCTCTCTCTCTCTCTCTCTCTCTCTCTCTCTCTCTCTCTCTCTCTCTCTCTCTCTCTCTCTCTCTCTCTCTCTCTCTCTCTCTCTCTCTCTCTCTCTCTCTCTCTCTCTCTCTCTCTCTCTCCGCTCAGCTGACAACACGTATCACCAGGCGGGGATGTGTAAGCACCGAAATAAAAGCACACCTCAGTGGCCGATAAGACGAGCGCTCAGACGGATTACTGTCAGTAAAATGGACGGTGACAAACAAAAACAAGGCGCCTTTTTTTCCTCCTTTTTTAAAAATCTCTGTTGATCGGACATGTTCATGGTTAAAGTCTAACTTAACTCCACGGTAGGCAGGTAGGTAGGTAGGCAGGGATCTCCTCAAATGCGCACAGATTTTTATTTTTATTTTTGCCTGGGTGGAGATCATTTGTCATCTTTTCCCAAACAACTAATGTTTACATTACTGCGGTGTTTACAACTATTCAGATCCTTTCTGTAAAGCTAGAAAGGAAGAAAAAACAATACCACAAGCAGCCTGGAGCTAAGTCATATTTACAAGTCTGATTTTGTGTGTAGATGTTTCATTCTGCATTATGATTTTTTAAAAATGTTTTTGCAAGCAGATAGAGCTGCAGATTCTTTTTTTTTTTTGCAAATCTGTTGAGTTAATACACTTACCTCCAAGCCTTGCTAGACTAATTAAGTTTCCATCTTGCCATCATTTAAGTACAAGTAAATAATGAAGTGCTTCCAGCCCCTGACAAAGAGTTAAATGAAAACTTATAATTACAGGTAATTACAGCACTCGTATAAATATGTTCCAACCCCACACTTTACTGTAATAAAAGCCACAGAACTGAAGTACACTGAAGTAAATACTGACAGTAAAAACTCCCACTGTTGCTATCAAAGTGCTTAAAGTTTCATCAAAGTGAAAACTCAGTAATGAACTCTATCCATCCTGTAAAGACTTCATGGAAAAAGCAGCGTGAATGCAATATTTATTCTTTGAACTATGTGGTAGATCTGTTGGCTAATAAGTTTTAGATTTTAGAAAAGAAGTAACATTGAAAGTACTGTGAATTGTAGTAGTGAAGATCATAGTTACTGTCAAGCCATGAAGTTTAAAAATATTAATAAACCTGGTGCACATGTAGTAAAATGCATTATATTTTATGGAGGCTAGGTTTGCAGTTCAAATATTACTCTGCACAAAAAGGAGATTAGAGTTATCAGGGAAATACAACGAAGTACAGTAAGTTCACCTGAATTGTATCAGAAGTACTGAGCAACCACTATATCTAAACTGTGCTGAAACACACACAGTGAACCGAGGGAGTGTGAAGCAGAACAAAGCGCTCCCATTACAAGTTTTACTTTTTAACAAGATGCTGTGAAAAACTGATCAAAGACTAGCACGGTTGTTTGTGGTTGGTTTTTGTGGTTATATTTAATATGGCCTTTAAAAAAAGTCATAAAAGTTGATTTATGTTGGCCAGTCAAACTTCTCACAGCTGTCAGGTTCTGCTGCGGATAGAAGAATCTGTTAATATATTATCTGAACCGTGAGCGTATTGTGAATCCAGTAAAATAATCCTTAATTCCCAAAAGTTTTCTAAATACAGACTTAGAACAGCCTGTCAGGAGACTTTCCCCACACGGAAACCCACAGCCGCTGCATTTACATGAACTCTTTATGTTTTCAAAAGGCCATTTCATTATGACTCTAATCTGCTGTATTGTGGTTAAATAATGATAATCTGCTGATAATGGCATGCAGAGTTGATATGTTTAAGATTGGATCAGAGTCTCTGATGAACTCAGACTGTTACTGAGGCCAGACATTTACATCGGCGGTGTGCAGGGGCTGCTGAAATTCCCTTAACAGTCATAAAAGATTTTTATAGCTTTGCTTTTGTGCTTTTGTGGTCTGAGGATACCAGCGTCAGTAGTCCAATATATACTGTTTGAACTATAGCATGTTTTATGGCTGATTCTTGTATTTATGTTCACCTCATTCTTGCATGTTGAAATGTTTAAAAACTTCAAAATATGGCATAAATCACAAGTGTGGGCCCATCCTGGCCGATAAGTTAAAAAGATTTGTTTTTGTGAGACACTGTGAGAAAACTGTGTTTATTCTTTAATGCCTGAGCTGGGATGCTCAAGCACTTTGTTGCCGGTTCCTGGTGGGTAAATCCCATAATAAGAGGTGCTGAGGACACTGTCTGACCAACGCTGCTGGCAGACAGCAGGCGTCTGCTGAAGGGAACATGATGATCCTGTTAATTATAAAGGTGACATAACACAAGTGAACCTGTTTCTGCAGACCCACAGGGATGTTGTCAACTGGCTGAGTAATCTGCTGAGCATCTGCTTATCGGAAGAAACTAGGTTTCACACAGTCTGGTTTTAGAACATCTTATTCAAAAAAAAAAAAAAAAAAATAGAACAGAAACACAATGATTGTGATCTTGTGTTCTAAAAACACAACCACAACCTCATCATGCATCACGTCTCACCCTAAACAACTAAAAATAAATGCATAGATAGCTAAAGCGTTTAGACAGAAAAGGAAAACTTCAAGACGGCTAACTCGAGTAGAGATTTGTTTGTTTTTCCCAAACTCTCGAGCCGCAGTGTTCTGGTAGCTTTGTTGGCACTTCCATCTGCCTTCTAGTGCTGTTTTGGAGGTCAAAATGAACTGAGCTGACCTTTGCTGAGCTGGACAGAAATGCATGAATAGATTTCTATAGTCACACATGACTTGAGATGTTATTTTCCTTCCTGAAACATCACAAACATCTTGTTTCTGTTCTGGTGAAAGCAGCCGTGTGGTAGGAAACAGGAAAATTAGATGGTTGAAGAAGTTAAATCAGCTGTTTGTTTCTGTTTCATACATATATAATAAGAATATGTGGATGACACACGTAGAGATTTATCACTTGTATTTTGAGCTTTACGGATTATTACTGTTTGCCACCTCAGCTTTCACCATCAAAAAGTCATGTATTCTTTGTCAAAATAAACCAACAAACAGCAGATCTTCCTGAAAATTACCTAACACATTTATGAAATGTTGTACAAAGTGCTCAAATCTGAAAGGCAGTTGCAAGAATACGTCTGTGTGAGTCTCGATGTAACCAGAAGCACGCGGGTGAGTTCATTCAGGGATACAGGCTGCACAGTCATCAGGAAGTGAAACAGAACAGAATGTGCTGTACTAATCTGATTGAAAAACACTGCTCTGAGTGGATGCATGAAAAAAAAAGATGTTTCATTTAAACAGCTACAAGGAGAATCCTATGGCAGCAGGAGGATATGCACAAAGAAAACAAACGGAGCTTAGCTTTTCATTTGGCGATATGAAAGGCAAACGGTGGGGGATAAGTTTGGAGAGGCACTTGGTCTCACACAAACTCTGCAGCTGAAATACAGCTGAGCAACATAATGCTCTTTGTTTGTGTTCTAGGCATCCGTGTTACGTACATGGGAGTAATCTCCTGAGTGATCCGTTTTATCCGTAAACTTTTGCCCCCTGAAGCAAGAGTTTTTTTCACCGCTGCGCCTGCCAAGGACCCTAAATAAGCCACTAAGAAATTGAACAGTGAATAACAGAGGGATCCTGTTATCGTTTGAACCTTGAAGGACTGTATCTTGCTGTTGCTGTGGTTTGGTGCTAATTTTATCAGTTCTGATGATGGGTTTAAGTATAGATATGATTATGTGCGAGAAAAAACATGTGATGTTGCAAGTTGAGATGTGGCTACTTTTAAACTTTTAATATATTATTTTGGGTAGTTCACTCCGTGGCAGTGCATTGTTGTTTATAAGCTAAGTATCGCTGTATGTGAAAAACAGTGAGCCATCTGTACATATATTTATATATTTGGAAGAACAATTTCTGGCAGAGCACCCTCCTTAGAAAAACAAATGGCCTGTGTTCATTTATAAATGTCATTGGATGTTCCATCTCCTTTGAGGTGAATTTTAGGTGCTTTCCTGTAAATGCACCCCTCCTTTTCCTCCCCCCATGCACTTTTGTGGGAGTTTTAGTGTTATGTTATGTAGACTTTCATGCATGATTGCTACACAGTTGAACAAAACAAAATGTCAAAGATTTCTTTTGTTTTTGGGTATTTTTTTGTTTCGTCGGTTTATACTTCTGTCCTAAAGGAATCATTATTTTATTTTAAATGATTTTTCTTTTACAATTAAAAAGAGAAATGATACCAAATGCTTTGTTTGTAGTCCTGAACAGCCTTCTTCTGCCTAAATGACTGAAAAAAAAACATGCTTAAACACATTTTGTCACCTTTATAACTTTTCTTAATTCTACATCACTGCTTGCACATATTAATTTTGAACTAATGAAAGTATTTAGCTACAGAAAATAACACATTGTTTGTTTGGAGTTTTAGAGACTGTTAAAACTAATAAATACAGCTGATTTATTCATCTCTGCATATGTGTTGATGGTACTGTGCTTCAGAAATCCCAAATAAATCCATCTCAGTCTCTACAGAGAAGTGTTTTATTGGTGTATTATTCAGTCTACACTCTACTGATACTCATGAGGTGGACAAAATGATAGAAACAACCGTCAGTATACGGCAGCAGCACAAACAGCAGCCTCCACATTAATCTTTACACTTCCCTTATAGCTTTCACGAAGGGATGATTTATTACACGACTGTTGTACTAGACTGCATTAGTTTTAGCTGTAAACTGCCACATGAGTGCATGTGTTCACATTCAGCCAGTAACACATGACATATTGGATTATTTATTGTAATAAAAGTGCTTTACGGTCCCTTTAACTCTTTTGTCACCTTCATCCGACATGTTAGCACAGTTTGTGGCCAAGGCTTTAAACTGTCATCTACACAATGAGGTTTAATGAGGTCAGAGGAAAAGACAAAGTATCAAAAGGCTGAAAAATGGCTGATTTGTAGTTTGTGTTTGTACACATTCAGCAGTGGGTTTTATGAGCCTGCAAACAATGAAGATATTAAGCCGGTGACAAGAAAACACAACAAACTGAAACACCTCTCTCCTTCGTGGGGCAGCACTCGCCTGAAAGTTGTGCTAATGAGGGTTGTTATTCTTAATTATATTATCTGGCACCAATTACAGAGAAGTCTAGTACACAGCAATTTCATCTGTTGTGTCAGACAATCAGCACTCAAAGCTTGAAACACGTGTGACTAATTGCTACAAAAACTAATTTGAATCCTGGTAGTTAGAGCTCAATCCAAACATATTAGATGGTGAAAAAAGGTAATCAAGACATGTAGCAGTTTGACATGCAAAAGAGGATGCTTCTAAACAAACACAACCGCATCATTAGTGACTCCAAAATGTGTCTGAATGAAGATTACATTTAGGGTTAGTGCAGTAACGAAACAAGGTAATTAACAAGTGAAATACTGTACATATTGTGTGCTGATTTCTACCTCTGTCGCAAAATAAATAAAGATTAAATTAAAGAGGAACTATCTTTCTTTGTCTTGTGTGTCATTTTGTGATGTGAATAGAGAGAGGTTCATGGTCAGAGTTGTGTTACACCCCTCTTCCCCTGTTCAACACCGCTTCTTGGATGTGTTTGTATACGGGAAGTGTATCTGCCCGCCCACCTGCACACTTTCAACGGGTCGTTTGTGGTGTTTCCTCCTGTTGTGCAATAACGCTGTCTGTTGATTCACCAGTGTTCCTCTGTAATCGCTTAGTGGCAGTCAGCCGTTCTTTTCAGTGTTATCTTTAAAAGGTCACGCTGGCCTAGTAAAGTTGATGTTTCTCTTCATCGTGAAACATAAACGATATTATATATCTGTGGCATCGGTGCATGTGATTCACTGTGACTTGAATTTGGCAGTGGCTTTGTTCAGACTCACTACTGAAGCAACACCTATTGCTCAAATCTGTATTTTTTCATGCACGTCATAAAAGTGGTTGCAAATCTGCAGACATTCTCCATTTTCCAGCCCTCTTGAAAACAACACGTGTTCCTATTCCTTTTATCGTATTCTTTACAAGTCAAAAATGCCAACCAAGCATTAGGATAATACTACAAGTAAAAGTTGTGTTTAAAATCCTGCAGAGGTGTTTTCAGCTAAATTCACTCAAAGCATTAAAAGCAAAAGAACTTATTTTGCAGGAAAAATCCCCCCTGTGACTGATAATATGCAGCACTATTAATACTGGAGGTGGAGGTAGTTTTAGCAACTCTATATGCAGTTAGGCTGCTTAACCTTTTAGGCCCTTGGCAATTGCTTGAAAGCTTCGCCTGAACTATTTAGTCAGTAAAAACAGCAAAACTCTAGGCTGAACATGAACAACTTTGTGCTCTATAGATAAGAGACACATGGGAGAATTTTTAAATATGTCAGTGTCTCCATCACCAGGTCAGAGTGAGGTGTGAAAACCCAGCGAAAATAGCCATTTTTACCTCTTTCTGATCAAAACTAAATTAGAGAGCAAATAACAATGAGTCCATTATCACTGGTGTTATTGAAGCTGTTCTAAAAATTCTCAGCTGCAATTTCACCAAATTAGATGTAACATAAATGAAGCATAACTAATGTTGCGTGCATTTTAGACACACTAGTAAGGGGCGGCCTCCCTCACCGAATGTGCTACACTTGGCAATTTTCAAAAAATGCTCCCAGCTGGAAATACTTAGAGAAAGTATGAATACCTTGAAATTGTCCCTAAGTGCAGTAGCAGAGTAAATGCACTTACATTCTACCTTCCAGGGTTCGTACATCCATCCATTAGCTGATGGCAGGTGTCTGGGTCCCAGCCAACACTGGACGAGAGGTGGGAGACACACTGGACAAGTCACCAGCTCATCGCAGGGCTATAATATAGAGACAGACAACTAATTTAGAATCGCCACACATTTCTTAGGACTGTGGAAGGAGAAAACTCAAGTAGGTACAGGGAGAACATGCAAATTACACACAGGAGGAGACCAGCAAGTTTGACCTCTGGACTGTCTTGCTGTGTCTATGGATAAGATGACAATGTTGGTACAGAGCACAAAGAAAATAACTCCTTAAGTGGCCTGTGTTAATATATAAACACAATTTGACTGCCCCTGGTAGCATTTGTGCTTCAATTTAAACATTTTTCTGTCTGTTTGTTGTCTGTGCATCTGTGTTTCTGTTGAGCAACTTTATTTGTTTTTCCCGAGGAAATTGGGTCTAATGTATTGGAGTGATATGGGCACGTCCCCATGTTGTGTTTGCAAATGTTAGCCTTGACAAGGAGGAAGAAGATCTCAGTTTCTTTACACAGGGGGAAACTAGTATTTCACAAAATATCTGAAAAAGATCACGTGCGAGGCTGAGGTCACAGCAATAAGAACAGATGTCAAGATTGTCCTCAGCCCTGAAGCAAAGAAAAGGTCTGAAATGAAAGGCGTCAGTGAGAGGACAGAAAGATTGGTCGAAGATAGAGGAAGACAGCTGCACTGAATACCCATTGTGTGCCTCTGCAGTTATAACACAGTGTAATTTAGCCTACTTACATTGATGTAAAATGTGTTGCTGTGGGAATACATTTTTTTCTGTGTACATTTCATAAAAATAACAGTCATAGTCTAAAGCTGTTAGGTCAGATTTAATCTCCTCTTGCTGTCGTTTCCATTTTCTGGGATTTACTGTAAGAGAGTGTAGATGTAAATTAAATTGGCTCTGAGGGAGCAGGGATGAGGTTAGCTGGATGATGACTGCAGTCCACACAGGATTACAAGGACTACAGAGGCCTTATCTTTGTAAAATGGGTTGGACTCTCTTTATCTGTGTTACAATTTCACAAAAAACTCACTATATCCGCAGGAATATTAGACAACCATAGACCACCAAGAAGCATTTATTGACACAGATTTTGCTCAGAAGGTGATGTGCAATTTTGAAGAAAAAAATAAAACCAAGTGTTAGAGATTTTTTTTTAAAAAAATCTGTGGAATTTTTTGTCAACGAATATCACGTTACAGACTGGTGAATTTAGTATGTTGCCGCGGACTGTCCACTGCGGTACAGTAGGTGGCGTTATGGAGCCTCTTTGCAGTCACACAATAAAACCAGAGAAGAAGAAATGCGTCTTGTTCTTCCGCTGTGCTGCTCCTGCTAACAAGCTAGGCCTCCTGCCGATACTGGCGGCGTGAAACCAGCTGTTACCATTTGTTGTCGAGCTGTTGCAACTATAAAGGTGAGCTACATTACCTGAACATAACAGCCTACTTGGTATCTCCGTGTTTTTCATCTAACGCTGCCTCTAGTGGGCTCAGGCATTTAAAAAAAACCTTTTAACGGTCATTGATGCTAAATGTGCTGCCTCTTTCATTCTGAGCTCGCTAGCAGCGTTGATGCTCGCATGGCTCGTCAGGGGGAGGATGGGCAATTTGGCTGTGTGAATGTTTAGAATTAGACTTAATAGTAATTACTTTACGTAGTACTGGCAGTAATTTCCATATTAGACAAACCAAATAGTATCTTAAAAGCGTGGTATAAACAGCTTCGCCGTTAACATACAAGCTAATGAAACTCAAGTACTTTTCATTCCGTGAGCCTTCACTTGTGCTAAAAGCAGTAACATTCAAGTGGATTAATAAACACAGCATTCAGGTCTTCACACAATAAAGTGAATGCAGTTCAATGAAACATTCCTGCACTAAATAATATTAAAGATTTAAATACTTTGCTGTGAATATAACGAGGTTAATTCAAGTGGTTATCTGTCTCATCTGGAAACAAGGGGAATGACTGTGAGCTTTATGTCTGTCCACAAAACCTCGAAGGTTTGTTGTCATGTATTTGCTGGTGACACCCTTTAAAGTTCCGTCTCAGTATATGAGGGGGAAACCTAAAATTTTACTATTGGTCAGAGCTGTGGTCAAGTATGTACATAAACGGGGAATGACCCCCAAGGGAATCCAGACAGACATGATCAGCACACTTGGAGAGGAGGACTCTTGCTATTTAAATGTAAAGAAAAGTGCATTGGTGATTTAAGCGGGGCAGAGAAGACCCACAGTCAGGGTGCTCAAAATCAGCAACAACAGACAATCAGCTGAAGGCCAAATTATGGCATGGTCATGGATGGTAGACATATGACTGTCCAACACACAGCAGAAATAATGTACATTAGTGTTGACTCTGTTCACACTTTTATAACTGACATCTTGGGGATTAGCAAACTGTCTGCGAGATTGGTGCCCCAAATGTTGACGCCCAATCAGAGGTAAAAGACAATGGAAATTTGGAGGAAACTTCTGACTCATTTTAAGACTGATGCAGTCACATTCTTGAGGATAATCATGATCAAGGATGCAAAATACAAACAATGCAAACACACTGGTTTTCTGGATTCAGAAAAGTTCAAACAAGTGGCATCTGTTGGCAAGGTGATGACTTTTGTGTCTTGGGACATTGAGGGATTGCTCATGATGAAGCAATCAGAGAAAAAAGGCGAGGAAAGCTTTGAGCTGGTGCTCTGTTGCTGCATGACAATACGTTTATCTAGACATCACATGGCAGACCATTCTCATTGTGTGGTCACTGCAGGTTTCAGGTCTCCAAATCACATCGTTAGTTTCTTATTGGACCAAATTATACTGAACAAAACTACAAGTGCAGCATGTAAATGATCTTCTTTTCTGATTTAGTTGGTTCAAAATCTCAATCAGGTTTTTTGAGCTGCCCAACTTGAGACAAATTCTTAACCATTGAAATAGGTATGGCTTTAAAGGTCAATGATCAGATAATGTGACCAGCATACAGACATGTCTTTGACCAGTGGATATAAAGGTCACCTTTTAAAATGCAGGTTTATTCAAATGACTTGATGCTACAGATGACAAGAGAAAGATGCTGGATACTGGCATGTCAGGAAGGGTCCTAGCAAGCATCTGAATGTTCACAACTCTGCCGTTTGTTGTCTTAGAAATAGTTTCAGGCAGCATGATACAACAGTCCTCTGTTTGACCCTCTAAATAGATGTCTGACAACATGATCCTGTCCCCTAAAATGTCTGCTATTCTTCCACACTGAGTCCTATTTTTTTGTCCTATTTATTGTGCTCATTGCATTTTGGTTATGTTTTCACTTTTGTGGCATTTAGACCAATATTTCGGACATGAATGGCCCTCTTTTAGTTTGAGAAGGTTTCATTGTACTGTGGAGTTGAGTAAAATTTAACACAATCGTGATCGACGTATTTAAGAGACAACACATTTTTTGTATTCAGAGCCCAAGTATATGATTGTAACAATTTCTTTCTGCCTGTCTTTTCTTTCAGGTGCATCTGATTCTAGGACTCTAACAAGAAGATAGTTGGAATGGGAGGTATGAAAACTTGTTACTTCACGATTTATTGATGAAACTTTTTTGTCTGTTTCAAAAACAATAGGGCTTCCCCTGTGAAACTGATTAGTCAAGGTGATAAGCCTCGTCTGTCTTAGGGATGAGCAAACTTTCTGCGAGCTTTAAACTTGTCATGTCTTTAAAGCTTTGTCTTGTGATCAGTTTAGTTAATAGTTGACCAGCTACCATGGAAACACACTTCTTAAATGTACAGCATTTAATTATGAAAAGTTGCCTTTGCTCTTTAGCCATAAAAACTATTTGCTTCAAACAGCAATTATTTTCATCACTGAGCAATGTGCAACACTTTTTTTCCTCTTTATCAATTGTTTAGTCTGGAAAAGTTTGAAAAATGCACAACACAGTCTCAAAGAGCACAGGATGACATTTTGAAATGCCTTGTTTACTCCAATTATCAATCCATTCCTCAAAGATAATCAATATACTCTAATGTTAAGGCAAGGAAAGGCAGCGTACAGGATTATTTACAGAATAAGATGTTGTAGCTCTAAATCAACAAGCAGTCATTTTAGTGATCGTAGTAGAAGAGTTTTGCAGTATTATTGCAAAGAACAGGGATCACATTTTCTGTTAAATTTTTTTTAGAACTCAGAAATTCAAGGTTAGTATTCTGAAAATGTTCATTAGTGGTTTAAAATGGCTAAAACCTTTTATTTGTTTTTTTTTTTTTTTTGATGCAGCATTTAAATTGACCTGCTTTGTATATTTGTGTGTTACACTGAATGTTTGCAGTTTTGTTTTCGGGAGGTTTTGTTGTTAAGCCGGGGTTTTATCTATGTGATCTGAGACACTAAAACACCGCAACCGCTGTGTCATGTCAGATGGACTTCCTTCATCACGTCAGATTATTTCCGCTTGCTGGTTAAATGTTTGTTTACTACGGGTGTCATCTGTAAGGAGTACATTGAAGCTCATATAAATTTAACTATGTTTACTTTATCCTAAATCGGGGTAGCTAATATGAATATTTATTTCTATAAATCAGTGGTTGCCTAATGCTAAAGAACTCCACTGCTGAGAACAATGCAGGTCTGCCTCTATGGTGCCATTCTTCCTCTCTTCTGTTCCGCAGTATTTTTTGTAATCCTATGAGTTTTAGTGAGACGTATTTTAGTGGACTTCTATTTCAGATTCTTTAACATCTTCAGTTCTGACAGTTGTAATCATGTGCCTTTCCATGTCTGTGTTTGTCTCTCTTCCTTAAAGACCCTGCTTTTCATCGAGACTGTCCCCTCGACTGCAAGGTTTATGTTGGGAATCTAGGAAACAATGGAAATAAGACGGAGTTAGAAAGAGCTTTTGGATACTATGGTCCTTTAAGAAGTGTTTGGGTTGCCAGGAATCCTCCAGGTTTTGCTTTTGTAGAGTTTGAAGACCCCAGAGATGCATCTGATGCTGTGAGAGAACTGGATGGCAGGTAACACATCCTTAACAGATTACTCAATTGTGATCATTTATTTGAATTTCTAGTTTTCCATTGATTTGATGACTTCTGTTTTAGAAACATGTGTGGCTGTCGAGTGCGTGTCGAGTTATCCACCGGGGAAAAGCGCTCTAGAAGCCGTGGCCCTCCTCCATCCTGGAGCAGACGCCCTCGCGATGATTTTAGGCGACGTAGTCCTCCAGTCAGACGCAGGTATGTATTTCTTACTAGATGATTAATTTTACTGTTAATAGTACAGTCTCATTTGCAGTGTTAATAAAAAACACTTCTGACAAAGCAGATATTTGGTATCCACACACTGTAAATGTTATTGTTTTTTTGACTCCTAAGTTTGGCAAGACCGTTTTAGATCTGGGAAGTTCCCATATTGAGGAAAACCTATTATCTTTTCCAGTCTTAGACATATTTACGTTTTGTCAAACTAAGCCAAAGCCAAGCGAGGTGTAAAGTTTCTGAACGCTATGGCCTAAATTTAATTGTTAGGACTCAGTGTTCTAGATCACATCCGTGAAATAGAATTATTAATATTATTATTATTATTATTATTATTAGCATGCATCAGTAGATAATCTATGAATCTGCCTGTTTCAGGCTGTGATATACTGGTGTCACTCTCTGTCCTTCATTTCTTTAAAAAAATAAATAAATCTGTGGCTGTATTCACAAATTATCCTATCCCGGCTAAGAGAAGAGGCAAGGTTACCGTCATTATAGAAGGCTTTATGTTTCACAAATGAACTTGGCTATTAACTGGACAAAGTTCTGGCATGAACTAATAATTTGTTTCTCATACATGAAACAAAGTAAAATATTTACTTGGGTAAGCATTGTATGTGCAATCGTTATTAATTCAGTTGACCTGCATTCATTATTAGGGCAGTTCTACATATAGCACCAGTTTCAGTGAGGTGACCCTGAAACCCGCTTTAATTATTTAAAATAGTAGGTGGTGCTGTACTGCTGTCTAAAGAGCACATTTAGGTGTAATGAATAACTCTGATAGGAGGCTAAGATGGTCCAAGTTCTGATTCTAGTGCAGAGTTGTGCAAACCATAATATTTACTGTTGCTGCTGAATCTTTAGAAACTAACTACCATCCAAATAAATGGCTTTCAAAAGTTCATTCTTACTGTTGTTAAGGCTTGCGAGAACAGACAAATCAGGAGATCGATGCGACTGGTTAGAAAATTTGCTGACCACCTCTGAATTCTCTCTGAGTTTTAGTGCTAAAAGGGTTTTAGATTTATCCTCCAACAGACTTTTCTGCCATCTCGGCCAGTTAGGAGCTACATTTTCCTTGAGGATGTTTTGTGAATACGGCCTCTGATCCCATATTGACTGGAGTGATACTTTTAAACAAATTGCTGTCATTATTTTAGCATTTCAAGGTTGTTTTTATCAGTGCCAATTTTCCTAAGTTTTGCCTCCAAGTCCAGTAGCAGGTTAGGTCGGCACTTGACTGTTTATGAACTCTTGTAAAGGTATGTCTGTAAAAACACCAAACTCTACCAGAGTATTATTGCTTTATGGGGGACATCTTTAAGAGGCACAGTTGGTACTTCATCACCCATCAACATTTTTATACGTACTTTTAGAATTACTTTCTGCAGGTGTAAATTTTGTTTTCTTTCTGAGTTCAGTTGCCATCTATTAATAAAACTGAACCCCGTTGCAGAGTCACCACCACGCTTCTCACCATCTGAGTCAGTCAACTAGTCCTTCTTTCAGCATCATGTGACTGCTGACCAGCGAGCCCCAATCAGCTTGGCTGGTGTCACATGACCCAGGCGCACCGCCAGTCGTCAGGTTCCACCAACCTTTTGGTTCCTGAGCATGCAGTTCCCAGCATCCTTCTCTTCTTCCTCCAACCTTTATCCAATCGACAGCGGCCCACTTCACATTATCAACCAATCAGCATCTTTACTCGTTCTATTCTCCACACATCTACTGTATCAACGGGAACAGCCCTTGGCTTACATCCCTACCCATCCTCACACCCCCAAAAAAGGCAGGGAAAATCTACAACTACCCCCTCCAACCAGCCACCAAGCAACTTCATATCGCCAACATTTGCATCATGTGGCAAATCCTCTCTGCAATTCGACCTCCCTCACCATCAGTCTGGCTTCCTAGCATCATTTCTATCTTGTCCAAATCCCCCAAAATAGTAAGTTGCTTTTATCCTGCTCTTTGTAGTTTTTATGCATAATCTAGCTTTCAAAGCTGCTTGACACTTTTCCCTCTGCAATTATGTAATTTTGAGCAATTTCAGTGCAGAACTGCAAAGCTGTAAAGGTCAGGGAAGTAGACCTGCAGTCATTAATTTTCTTTTGCAAAAATTAAATGGGTTTATCCAATCTTCTGTTTAATTACGCTGCTGAGTGCATTTTCATGGCTCGACATTAAGCCATCTTGAATCATCTAGTGGAGTTAAGTGTGTTTTGTTTTGTAGTTTTGGTGCTGCCCCTGTGTCAGGGTTTTTAAAGTTTGTAGTTATCTCTCAATTACTAAAGAAAAATCGATATATAGCAGCCAATTTTTTTGACTAGCAAAGACTTGATCCTACTTGGCTCTTCATCAGGTCAGACTTTTGTTTTTACGAACTTCAAAATGCTGAGAAGCTCTATAGTGCCAGCTAAACAACCATCCCTCCCAGGGTGATAAACATCCAAAAACCATTAACAAATCAATACTTTAGAAAAACAGCATAGTGAGAAACAATAGTTGTCCTTTGATAGGCTTGCACCTACGTGATGTGCATATAAGTCTTTCCAGCCATCACATGTAGGTTACTAGTGATCTTAGTGCTTCAGGAAACGTTCCACGTGCAGGTTTTCTTGAACTATACAAGTAAACAATATGCCTTTCCTGTTCTGAACGGGTCCTCTGTAACAATCAGTTTACTTTGTGTACAACATCGTGCACAAGCTGTGTGCGTCCAATGTTGTTTTAAAGTAGCATTGTACTAAACAGATGGTCTAAGAAAACGCTTTTCCCACTTGACACAGAAGTGGTAACATAGACAAGTCTTAATGTCGAGCCCTGATTTTGTTTCATGTTGTCAAATCTGGCTCCATGATTGGTGCTCATTGCACAAAGTCTTCTTTTAATGAATTGACCTTGATGCAGTTCATGGATGCAGATCTTCCTTCTATTAACAAACAAGGAAGTACATGTAACCAAGAAACAGAATGCCAAAGGTTTCATTAGTGATAGGAAGTATTAAATACGCTGTCCTAATCATTTTTGTTCCTTTTTTTTAACTTCACCTACACTATAGATCCCCAAGGAGGAGGAGCCTGAGCCGCAGTCGCAGCAGGTAAGCTTGGTAACAACTGTCAGTTTTAAACCCTCTGAACCCCAAGCAGTTTCTGGGCTTTTTTATTTACTCCTGCCACATGTGTACTTACTTTGAGGTAATTCTTCACCGCAATATAAAGTCTTTCACAAACAGCACAAATTATTAATTTGACAAAAATAGAAAAACCTCATATCAACATATACAACATTTTTACAAGTGTCTACAGCTGTTACTATACTGATAGATATTTACCGTTTTAGATTTTATTGTGTTTCAATACTCATCTTTTATCTGTGTAACCGCAGTCTGCATTTCAAGAAGTTTTTTGTCATGTGACAAATGAGTCCCTTATGGCTTGTCAGTTGCGCTAAAGATTTTTGCCAGGAGAATCATATTTCAAAGTTATGACACTATCAATCTTCTCATTTACTTGCTAGTGACAAAGTGACAAAAAAAAAACTTTCTTTTAATAACCCCTTTCAGTACTTTTATCCTATTTGCTGTTATACACAGCCTGCAGTTCAGTTCAGTTTAAATGTCCCTGAATTTTTCTCAAGAATGTTTGTTGCCAATGAGTCTTCAATGGTTTCTCATTTGCGCTAAAGAGCACAGAACTTTTGAATTTTTTTTTTAGGTTACCATTTTTAGCACAAAGAATTTCATTACATACCTTTCAACGGCCCCTTTGGGTTTTGGGGTTCAGAGAGTTAAGCAACAAATTTGTAAGTGGATGGTAAAAATATTTTTGTCTTCTTCCTTCACCAGGTCTCTTTCAAGAGACAGACGTAGATATCGGTCTCTCTCCAGAGACAAGAACCGCAAGCGCTCACAATCCTTCTCACGATCAAGGAGGTAAATTGAAGCATTATTATCTTATCATACTTTCAGATGTAATCTTACCGCTAACATATTTTTAATGTTAATTATGCATTAACTGGTTGATTTCCTTTACAGTCGTTCCCGATCTAATGAGAGGAAATGAAGATCTTGGATTGTTCGTCTGCAGGATGAAGCTATGGTTGCGAAAAGACAAATTTTTATAGTCATGTTTTTTTTTGATTTTGTTTGCTAGCTGAAGGCAGCTTAAGATCAGCCAAGTTATACATTGAGTAATCATAGTCTGTTAAATGAACAACAAAGGACTAAAGTGTTTTTCTCCTTTTGTATGTTTTCGTGGCAAGATTTTCCCATTATACTGAAAGGTTGTTCTTTTTTGCCATCTGTTCACTTAAAATTAATTCTATCTTGCCTTGCTTGTTTTGAAACTGAGTCCTAGATTGAGTATTACATTAACATCTTCGTGTTTTCTTTTTAAGCTGTTGAATTAAAGTTCATGCTAGGTTTTTATTTGTTTTTGTTTGCATTTTTTAAAATATTTGATTCACTCTTAAAATTCTAATGACGAATTCCATTGTTAGTGGGAATGTACTTTATACCAGTAATGAAGCAGACAAAGGTTGTAAATACTGGTGCTGTTATTTGTAGGCTATCTCTAAAACATTATCCGTAATTCTGTATTATACCTACTGTATGCCACTTTTTCAAAAGAAGGCATTTACTCTGTACTACTTTGCTTGATTCTCTGAGGTCTGACAATTTGTGCTAATGCAGTTTAACAACTTGTTGAATAAATGTTTTTCCAAGGTGACCTTCTTGTTGAACGGGATTTTTTTTTCAGCTTGAATAGTTGCATATACTAATAACATTAATACTATTAGAGACTTCACAGCATCAAATAATAATAAAATAATATTTTTGTTAAGGGGATATGGAAAATTAAGCTTTATTCAATACAGGAAGTGTTATATGTTGCAGCCGATAAACGCTGCAAGTGCAGCCCACACAGGAAGTGCTCAGACAAGACTGCTTTGAGGGAACACACGCCCCTGTGTGAAATGCAACTACTGTTGAGCAGAGGCTGATGACTTGGCATTACAGAGTAGCTCACGTTGTGAGACGATAGAGTTGCCAGATTTGGTTGGTAAGTACATGAGGTGTTGTGACTTTAATGTAGAATACTTGAAATCATTTAGCTGAATTTGTGCTGATTAATTTTGCATGCAAGTCAGTGTAGATGTAGTTTAAAGTTGGCTCTACTATAGTTTTCACCTCAGTTACTTTGTAGTATAGTGTTTAAAACAATCTGTGTGCTCTTTGTGCATGTGTGTGCTGGATGTAGGTTTGAGAAAAGAATTGTATTAACTGGAATATTAGTTTTGCGACGGTAGGTTTAAATGAAATTTGCTAACAAATTTTACAACTGTTTTATGCTTTAGGGGAGAAGATTAGAAGTTATGTCTGGTAAAGGTGCCAAGAAAAAACGCCTTGGTTCACGCCGTGTGGCACCAAATCAGAATGTATCATCTGAGGAGATCCATGTAACAGACGGCAGTTCAGTAACACAACACCATGTACTAGAAGAAAGTAGTGAATCGCTAAATGTATTGTCTAACCCTGACGATTCAAAACCTGAAACCCAACAAACCCCTTCACCAGACATCACAATGAGCAGGAGAAAACTGGGGTCTAGTCGAAGAAATAAAGGAAGGCAGTTTGCGAAAGACTCGGAAACTGAGCCATATCTTGAACATAGAGAGGAAGTTGAGGAAAAGACCAGAGGTAATAAAACCGTCGAAGCAACACAAACATCACTGGCAGCTCAACTTGACAGGCAGGAGGAATCAAGCCAAGGGAGTGTACAAGATATCTCTGCAACACCCGACAGCTCTTTGTCCTCAGGCAGTACACCTGACTATTATTATTCTGAGGTTAAGAGCCCCAGTACATTGAATTCTCCAGAACACGTCACAGAAATTTTAACTCCTAAACCTGGTAATCTGCAAGCAGACCAGACTCATGAAAATGAGACCAAGCTGGAAAAGACTGACAAATCTAACACTCCTCAAAGTGCAGAAATGGAAGAAAATGTTGGTATCCTGGAGTTACCTCATTTAAGTGCACTTTCAAGTCTTTCTGCAGATCAACAGCTGATCAACATTCAACTGTCAAATTCCAAGGAGATGCCAGAGGAGAAACTCTCCCATGTGAATTCTGTAGCAGAAATGGGGAGCAGCAAAAATGATGACACAGACTTGTTCAGGCGAGATGAAAGCTTGCAGGGCAACATCTTAGAGAGTGAGTCGCAGGTCGGATCAGTGGCTTTGGAGTTTGCTACAGATAAAAACAGCCCCAGAGAAAATACTGCAATTGAAGACAATGTTGAGCAAGCAATATTTCTATTACCAAAAGAAGAGTTGCCCACAAGTGAAAAACTAAAAGAGCTTTTCAACTTATCTGAACTCAAAGATGATCAGCATTTAGAGGATATTGTAAATAATGTGCATAAACAGGATTTAGAGGCAATACAAATGCAGACAGTGGATCAAGATGATTACTCACCTGAAAGTCTGATACTTGATGCCACAGAAAATGTTGATATTTGTGCTGGAAACCTGAAAGATCAAGCTGAGATCAAGGATGTTACTCAGACAGACTTTAAAGGGGTTTCTGATAAACCAGTGGGAGCCACACCTGAAGCAGTAGATAAATCTGACACAGGTGCTCATCAATCAGAGGACAATTGCAAAATCAAGCAGGAAGTTTCAACTCCTACTGTGAAACAGGATATGCAACCTACAAAAGAAGACAACTTAGAGGCTTTAGACCAGATAAGTGAGGATAATCCTTCATATGATACCAAGACACCACAGATCAGTGACATAGAAAGAGTGGACACTGCTCTAGTCCAGGTGTCTGAATCTGAAGGTGGAGTAGAGGATGATGTAAAACCCAACCCTGAACAAATGTTTCATCCTGGGATGGAACAACTCATCTCTCAAATGGAGAACAGCAAATCTTCGCAAAGCTTTCAATCGGAGACAAATGTTGTTTTTGACTCCCAACCTCTTGACAGTTCCGCAGGCATAGATGAGAAAACCAACACAGGCTTCCAGCAGAGTGACATCAGAAGAAAACTGGGGTTCAGCCGTAGAAATAAGGGAAAACAGCAAGTTAAAGATAATGAACCTACAGAGGAAGCTGATGGCAATACAAAGGATCATGAACCCAGTGAAACAACAGAAATATCATTAACATCAGAGACAGCAGACCAGGAAAAATCCACAGAGACCATGCTGGAAGGAATGAACAGATTCGACGCTCGTCCGACCGAAGAAGAAAACACACAAACTGACACACATGTTTGCACTTCTGAGTTAACTATAACTGGAAAACATTCAAGTCCTACAGTAGATAAACAGGTAATTGACCTGTCACATTGCACGCAGATGCCAGATGAGGATCTTTTGGGTGTCCATTCTGTAACAGATACAGAGAGCAAGGAAAGAGATGAATACACGGACCTGTTAAGGCTGAATGAAAATTCACCAGAGGATCCTTTGGTGAGCAAAACACAAGTGAGTCCCTTCACAGTGGAGATATCCACAGAAAAAATCAGCCCTGGAGAACATACAGAACTGGAATTCAGGGCTGAGAAAGCAACAGATTCATCACAAAAAGATGAGTTGTCTACAAAACAGGAGCAATTGTCCAATGTCAGGGGCGCTCAGCATTCAGAGGATGCTGTAAAGAAAGTGGATGAACAAGATATTCAGCCAACACAAGTTCAGGATGAGCAACAAAATTATGACTCACCTGAAAGTCTGATACTACTTCATGCCACAGAAAAAGTTGATAGCTCCTTTGGAAATCTGAAAGACCAAACTGAGATGAGGGACACTAACCAGTCTGAGTTGAGTTTTAAAATTACAGATGATTCTGCACCCAAGGAGGAGGTTTCGAATCCCGATGATAAACAGGATCAGCGCCCTACACAAGAAAGACGTTTGGAGGCTTCAGACCAGAGGAATGAGGATTCTGATGTGTATGATTCCAAACATCCATTCATCAAAAACACAGAAAGAGAAGACACTGCACTAGGACAGGTGAATGAGGGTGAAAGCCAAGTAGACGATGATGTAAAACACAAAGATGAACAAGCTGTTCATCAAGACAATGAAGGAGTCATCTCTGAAGTCGAAAAGAGCACATTTTCCCCACAAACCCTGCTGTCAGACATAGATGCTCCTTTTGATTCCAATCGCCAGGACATTTCTGTAAGTGTAGATGAGCAAACCAACACTGGCACTGACCTCAGAGGGAACAGAAGAAAATTGGGGTCCAGCCGTAGAAAGAAAGAAAGACAGCAAGGTAAGGCATCTAAAGAGGAAGTCTTAGAAATTACCACAAGTGATGAAGCTATTGAAATAACAAAAATGTCATTAGCAACAGAGACAAAAATTCAGGAAGGTTTAAGTCAAGGGGTCAAACATGATGTTTTCCCGTCTGTGTTACATGACAGCTCCATGTTTTTACTGTCTACGCCTGGTTATTCTGAGGTTCAGAAACCTGCTGCTACAAACCATCCTGAGGCTGACCTGGGAAGTTTAATTCCTCAAAATGAAAATCTTCAAGAAGATCAAGAAGACAGACAGACAGACTTTAAAGGGATGCCAGATAAATCAGTGGGAGCCACACTGGAAGAAGTAGATACATCTGGTACAGTTGTTCATCAGTCCGAAGTTAATGTTAAGAAAATGGTGGAAGAGGAAGGAAAGACACGAGAAATGCTGCAAATTGACAAGCTATCTGCAGGTGCAACAGTTGATGCCACAGACAATTCAAAAATTGTTGAAATTATTACCACTCTCCCATCTGAAGTGATGGTGAAAAGCAGTGATGATTCTGCAACCAAGCAGGAAGTTTCAACTCCTGATGACAAACAGGATGAGCATCCTACAAAAGAAGACAACTTAGAAGCTTTAGATCAGATAAGTGAGGATAATCCTTCATATGATACCAAAACACCACAGACCAGTGATGTAGAAAGAGTAGATAGCACTGCTCTAGTCCAGGCGTCTGAGTCTGATGGCAGAGTAGAGGATGATGTAAAACCCAACCCTGCACAAATATTTCATCAGGAGGCTGCACAACTCTTCTCTGAAATGGAGGACATCAAATTTCCTGTACAAAGCTTTGAATCGGAAACAAATGTTGCTTCCGACTCCCAACCTCATGACAGTTCTGTGAGCATAGATGTGGAAACCAACACAGGCTTCCAGCAGAGTGACATCAGAAGAAAACTGGGGTCCAGCCGTAGAAATAAAGGAAGACAACAATTAAAAGACAACAAACCTACAGAAGAAACTGATGAAAATAAAATTGATTATGAACCCAGTGAAACAACAGAAACACCATTAACAACAGAGACAGCGGATCAGGAAATGTCAGCGGAGACTATGCTGGAAGGAATGAACAAATTCGACAGTCATCAGACCAAAGAAGAAAACAGACAGCTGCCAGATGAGAATCTTTTGGATTTTTATTCTGTACCAGAGCTAGAGAAGGGAAGGTATGGAGCTCAGCATTTGGAGGATGCTGTAAAGAAAGTGCATGACCAGGAGATTAAGCCTATACAAATACAAGAAACGCCTCAAATTGATAACACACCTGTAAGTGTGATAGATGATGAGACAAATATCACTGAAACCTTTATAGACCTAATAGAAATCAGGGACCCAGACCAATCAAAGCTGGCTGTGAAAAGTACTGATGATGATACAAAAGAAATCAACTTTGAGTCTTCAGACCAGGGAAAGGAAGCTGATCGTGTATTTGATGCTAAGAAACCACAGCTCAGTGATATAGAAAGAGCAGACACGCTACTGGGTGATTATGTGATTGAAAGCCAAGTAAAGGATGATACAAAATCCAGTGCTGGAAAAACAGGTCGTCAAGAGGCGGGGCTCTTTTCTGAAATGGAGGACAGTGAATCTTCTTTACAAAGTCTGCAACATGAGCTGCATGCAGCTTTGGACTCCAAGCCTCAGCAAAACAACACAAGCTTCAACTCTGGTGGGAACACAAGAAAACTGGGGTCAAGCCAGGAAAAATCAATGGAAACTATGCTGGAAGGAAAGGGCAAATCTGACATTGCTCAAATTAAAGACACTGTTCATGTCAAACAAAATGAACATTTTGGCCCACTTTATGACATCTCTGAGTTTAATAGTTCAAGTTTGCATTCAAGTCCAGTAGTAGATCGACAGCAAGTCGAGTCAAACTCCAGCGAGATGCCAGATAAAGGGCTTCCCATCACATCCTCTGAGATCAAAAATGAAGAAAAGGAGAACACAGAACTTTTAAGACAGTATGAACATTCAGAGGGCAGCGATTTGTTTAGTGAATCACATGTGGAATCAGAAAATATAGAGTGTCCAACCACAATGGAGATAACCACAGAAAAAAGCAGCTCCAGAGAACATACCAAAGTTGAAAGCAGTGTTGAGCAATCATCAAAATCAGCACCAAAAAAGGAGTTGGCTTTAAGTGGGGAACAAAATGAGTGTTTCAACCCATTTGAAGTCACAGGAGCTGAGCAGTCAGAGGATGTTGTAAATAAAGTGCATGAAGAGCTGATTGACCCAATACAAGTGCAAGAACTGCTTCAAATTGATACAGGACCCAAATCCTGTCTCCAAGCACTGCCATCAGAACTAAATACTCCTTTGGACTCCCAGCAGGACGAGCATCAGAGCATCAAAGATGAATCTCCGACAGGCCCCAATCCAGTAGGGAGCAGAAGGAAACTGGGGTCAAGCCGAAGAAATAAGGGAAGGCAGCACGCTAAAGAAGAAGCTACAGAAAACACCAGAGATGATGAAGCCTCCAAAACACCAAACATATCATTAGCAATAGAGACGGCAAGGCAGGAAGAACTGACAGACATCAAATCTCCAGAGAAAATAAGAAAAGTAAGTTCAACTGTGAATGAAGATGAAAACACAGAAAAGCTGCCAAACAAAGACACATTTTTCATAGACAGCAGTACTGTCGTGACAGCAGACAATGACGTTCTCAAATCTAATAAGGATGTTGATGACAAAGACAAGAAACTTGTCAAAGAACCTGAGAATTTAAGTCACCTCACAGGATATGACACAGATAAAATGGACCTGATGCAACCGCCACAAGCCTCAGTTTGGAAAGATGATTTATACATGCAGAATATCTCACATCACGATGACAGTCTCAATGCCGAGTCAAGCACTGTGGACATACTTGCCCAAGAAGAAGCCTCTCAGCTCCAAAATACAGAAGACTTATTCAGACAAGACGTTGACGTGCAACAGACAAATGATGTAATAGAAACTGTGGGACATGTCATGATGGAGAGCTCCGTGGATAAACAAGGTCCTGGACAGGGTGAAGTTGGACAAAACTTTGGAGATTCTACAAACAAAATTGACGCAGTTCAAGAAATAAATACATCACATATGCTCGTTTCTACTGCACAAGAGCGGGTTGAGGATGTTGAAAGTGGAATTTCTACTGCAATGGATGCATCTAACAGCCAAGAAGAAAATCAGTCAGATTACAAGAAAACTTTGCAAGTAAAATCCAACCAAAAGAGGAGAAAGATGGGCTCGACTCGCAGGAATCAACTCAACAGGAAACAAGAGGGAGAAATGGACAACAAAGATGAAACAACAGAAAGCGAAGTTAACACTGAAGCTGATGTGAGAAATCTTGATGAGATGGAAGATGTGAAAGAGCTGGTGTTACCTGCAGAGGTGTCACAAAATGAAAATGCAACAACTTTGCTGGGTGCTGTTTATAAAGAACAACAGGAGGGTAATGAAATCAGCTCTGCTCATGATGAGGGGCATCAGCTAGAAAGCAGCACTTCTAACCTGCAGAGCTTAGAGGGTAATGTGATACCAGGCCGACATGATTTAATGGCTCTCCTTCCTGAACCGTCAGCCTCTCACACTGAGGAAGCCGTCGATCCTGATAGAAAGGATGGTGAAAGAAGTGTAGATGTTGGTGTGGAGCCATCACAGCTAGAGGAGTTTACAAGCTCTAAGACACAAATAACCCCTGTGATCGCTGAAAGAAACAGACGCTCATTAGATCAGTTGCTGCCCCTAAATACTGAGACCACAACAAATACTGGCATCGCAGGAGGAAGCCCAGTGCTTAGTGAGACCACTGAGACCACACAGAATGATAACGAAAGGGCAGAGAGCGCAACAGAAATACAGGACCAAGATTCTACTGAACAAAAGCCAAACACTGTGACAGAAGAAGCTCAAGTTAAAATTCCTGAGACGAAGAACGCAAGTCCAAATTTGACTCCGACCAACAGGAGAAGGAAGATGGGCTCCACCCGCAGGAATCTTGGATCACGAAACAAAGGAGAAGACTTGGATAATGAGGCAACTGAAATAACTGTAGGAGATGTAAAGGCTGAGAGTGTCCCTGGAATCAAAGAAAAGGAACTGCAACTTCACACAGAATACAGCGAGGGTGACCCTGAACAAGAGCGATTATTAGAAACTGTGGAATACAGCCAAGCTGGAGAGTCTCATTCAACTCCTCCGACTCAGCAGACAGTTGAGAAAAAACCTGTTTCTCAAGGTGAACTTTTAGACACAGAGCAGCTGACTCCCCATTATCTTCCATCCACCTCTACTAAAAATGATACAATGTCAATGTCGGCACCTGGAGGGAGGAGAAGAAAAATGGGATCTCACCGGAAGTCACGCGGGCATCAAGGTTACGGAGACCAAACAGAAGAACAGGAGGGAATATTAGATGAACAAAATGGGACGAATGTGAGGAGCATCCCCGAGGAAGGTGTGATCAAGCCATATGAAGAGCACAAAGAAGAACCATCGGGTCTGCAGAAAATATCAGAGGTAAAAGCAAATTATATCTTTTTTTTTACTGTCCAGCAGAAATCTTTATTTTTGATTTATTATTTTTACCAAAACTGATGAAAAGGCATTTGCTTTCACTGCATTTAAATTAGCTTATTAGTCACAGCCACTTCTAAATGGAGTTTATTAATATGTTTCACTATTATTGGATACATAATTTTGTGCCTTTAGCCTGGATGCCTATTATTGGACAAGTGTTTTTTGACAGAGCAAGTATATGTTGTGTTGTACTTCCCATGTGCATTAACACATCTTGCAAGAACAAAATGACACAACAAACTAAAATGAGGAACATGTGGTGTACACTACGTGTTTCACAGAGTGAAAAGGAGAACATAAACCTGCATTTGGCTTCTTCAGAAACCCGAGAGATAGTGGCTTCGAATGTGATCAGCAAACAATGACTTTCAAGAGTTTAAATTAAAAAGAAATGAAGTCTCTCCCTCTATCTGTTGCCAAGAGATAAAAGTGTTTGTTTCAAAAGATGAAATATGTGATCAAAGTAGAATATCCTTTACTGTCAAGTCATGAGGTACTTTTGCATTTTTGTCTCTGCAGGGTGATGATCGTGACAAGAAACCTTCATCCAACATTATTATTTCAAAGCCTGGAGAACACTCAAAGTCTGTGAGGTAACTGACATGAAACACATAAAAACATAACAGCATCCAAGGATTGTCCTATCTAATAAGCTCCTCAGCACAATAAAATATTTATCTACCTGTTTGGGATTCATATCAGCATGGAGCAGTTTTTAGAAACATCTGTTACAGATCAGTGAATTAAATGGCATGTGTTGGTGTATATCTACTGTGTCCAGCAATGACAGCCAGATAGAACCTCACTGCAAAAAGCACATCAGAAAGTCTGGTTTTGTATTTAACTGCACAAGATAATCAGAAGCAGAAAGTGTCATATCACTGGCAGAGACACTTCCACCCACTTCCTATAGTTCATGAATATAAAAGCCTCTCCTCTAATCTTATTGTACTAATGCACATGTAAGTCTGCTTTTTGGCCAATCTCATTTTTTATCTGTTTGCCTTCACAGCAAACATTTACCATCTTGTAATGTCAAAAGGAAACTGTGCATTAGATGGTTGAACACATTTTGCCACTCACCCATATGAGTCATTGAAAAATCTAAGCTTGTGACTCATGCAGGCCTCACATCTACACTAATCCTCATGCACATAGTATAATACATGCAGTACACGGTACAAACACTACACAGTATAAACAGATTTGTCTCAGCGTGCCAGTGGCATCATTGCTTGGCAGTCAGTTGATGTTATCCAGCTTCCTACTGGCTGATTAAGAGTTTTCAGCTGCTCTGTTAAGAGACAAGAGGTGAAAAGGATACAGTGTGAATGAACCAGAGCTTTTCTGCTGCCCAGTGTAACCAGCTCAAAAGAAATGATGCAGTTCATCTATCAGGTAAAAGTAACAGGCAACTAATGGAGGTTAGACAGAGGGATCAATGCAGAGAGACTACTGTAGGCTGCCTCTTAGTTTTATGTGCTTGGTTAAAAGCATGGGTGTACCAAGGATTTTTTTTGTATGTTTAACTGTTTGCAATATGTTCTTTGTGAAAGATGGGGTTTTTATGCTGTCTTTTGTGCCATGTTGAATGTTACTCAGCAGTTTTTTTAAATCCAACAGTTTTTACCTTGATATTGAAACACATATTGTTTGACATTTCTAATATTTACTAAATTTCAGGAAGGTAAAAATCCGACTTGAACTTTTTTTTTTGCAAGAAGTCTCAGACATTTGAATAGTTTTCCTGTTGAAGTTTTTTTCTCAAATTACAACTGTTTTTTCTAAAGCCTTGCAGAATCCAGAGAGTGACTGATTTATAATTTGCTTTGTGTCTCATATATAATGTGAAATGTGTTTGTTGGTTGCACAGTGAAAAGACTCCATTTCAGCCTTCACGTGCTGAAAATCGCCTGGGTCAGGAGCAGTTTTCTTTGGGTAAAGACCATTAATACTGCCACTAATCAATCAGAAATCACAGCCAAAGACAGTTCAATACAAATGGAATAATGTAATCCAAGTTTACTAACTAAATTTTGAAATACTGTGTGATCAGAAAGTTTTTTCCTGTTAATTTCAGCTGGTGACCCCAGAGGGACAGGCCTCAGATCAGACAGCTACCATGTAGTGATGATTGGAGACAGCAGTGTGGGAAAGACTTCCTTCATGAAAAGAGCTCAAACTGGGAAGTTTTCTTTAGATATACCATCCTCTATTGGTAAGATCTTGGTCTTTACTTTATGATTAGTCCATAAATATGTGTAAATAGGCACAATGATGTAACATAAATATACTCTGTAGGCCTTGATTCCTGCATGTGGACTGTGGTGGTAGATGGAAAACCTGTGGTTCTAGAGTTGTGGGATACAGCAGGACAAGAAAGGTACGTTTCATTTTACAGTACATTATTGAGACATTAATGGCAATAACTGTTTCAGTTAAACATATAAATGACAGAGTAAAAACAAGTTGGAACAAAGAGAATAAATGTAAGTGATCACTGCCTGTGGAGATTTTAAAATCATTTTAAATGCATTTCTTGTAATGGCTGTCACAGTACACTGCCGTGAGGACAAATACAAGTTATATCATAAATATAATGATCATCAGTGTGTTATATTAGCATCAAACTGTTACTTTTCTATATTATTGTATTTTCCAGTTCTACAGTTAGAGACACATCTGCCATCCATACTGAAATTAAGAAAAAAACAATTTTTTTCATTTTCCTTTAAAATGTGTCAGTTTTTTCTTCAGTTATGTCAATTATTTAATCTGTAAATCTAATGTTTTACCTTGTCAACATGTTGATATGGTGTTTTTTTTTTTTTTAAATATGCTGGATCATAATGAAATAAGCAGTCAAAACCACAGTTGCGCATTTCCATCTTGAAGCTGCAGTTTACCAATGACAATATCAGAAACATGGATTCAGACCTCCAGGGTTTCATATATTACAAAGCTAAAGAACCAATCCCTTCATTGCAGGGTGGAGCTAGCTGTATAATTGTTCTTCTTCTGGAACATTTTCTGGTTCAGACATGTATGGCTGAATTATTCCACTATTATAGTTTGTCATTCTGCAACATTGAGTAGCACAATGTTTGTTTTTTTGTGGGTGAGTTGCAGCTTTAGCAAGCGGAGAGGGGTGAATGGAGGTAAAGGTGGAGAACTCATTGATTTGCACATTTTACATGAAACCATGGAGTATAGTTACAGCTAAGCCATTTTAAACAGGAGGGGATTGTCATCATTGAAAATAAACAAATAAACCATTTTGAGACACAGAAATGAGTTTTTAGGGTTTAAAAAATGACCAGAGTGGAATTTTAACTGCATCATTGAACCACTATTGTTACTGACATGCAACACAGTTGAGTTTTTTGACACTTGTGTGGACATGGAGGCCTTGAGCTGCATGGAAACACTGAAGATGTCAGGACGTCTCTGCCCCGAGCACCAGATACACAGTCAGGTCCAGCAGCTCCACATGCCCAGATGAAGACGACCTGATGTCTGCAGCAAGAAGGCAGGCTATCTGGACACTGGTGTGACGGAGGCCACAAGTTTGGAAGTCATTGAGAAAATCTAAGGAGGAAGCCCCTCCTTCAAAGGCACAGGGTGTTGTGTGATTTATGATAGCCTCAGCGTTGCGCCATGTGCACTCTGTCTTTCTATTCTAGGAAGTGGCTGTGGCTTTTCTGTGTATAGACACACTTTGTTTCTCTGTTGGCCGAGGACAGGTTGTCTCACTGTCACACAATGTGAAGGCAGCACCCTGTGTTCTCAGCAATGTGTACGCCTCGGCATTTAGCCGAGACTTCTGATTAGAACATGTAACAGTGTTTACATAAGTAACATCCTCTATGCTATTGTAGATACAGATACCATAGAGACCTCCCTGAACATGTGCCAGACAATGTCCTCAAAACAAAGTTAAAGAGTGGAGAAGTGTCTCTCAGGCGAGGACAGCCTGTTTCAAAACTGGTTTGGCGTATTTTTGCAATGTTTTCTATGCTGGGATTACAGATTTGGTCCCAGTAGCAGAGGTGGGGTGTGCAGATTCCCACGTGTTCACACCGCATGTTGGGTGAAATTTAGGAGGACAGTTGGATTAGTGTGGTTAAAATCCACGGCTACAGTGAAACAGCTGTTAAGGTGTGCTGTTTTAACTAATGGGCCTACAGTTTACAAAAAGCTCTTCCTTAATGTTAACACTGAGCTGTACACACCCGATTCATCATGTGTCATTCCAGGTTTCTAAGATTCCATTTATTTATGTTGTTACAAGTTCCAACCACTTCACTGTGAAGGCAGTTGTCCTCACATTGTTTTCATTATCTTTCTAAATGTAGCTTGAAAGGCTTTTTTTAGAGAAGTCTCTGCAAACTGTATTGCGACACAAAGTTGGTAACAGTTGAGTGCATGTAAGGCCAGTATTCAAAATGTGCCAGCTGTGGTGTTTGTGTCCGCATGATCTTAAAATGGATGTCGGATCTAAAGGCAGTTTTTCTCTGATTAAACTCTTTTCTGTCCTCAAAGGTTTCGCAGCATTACAAGACACATTTTCCACAAAGCTCAGGCTTTTCTCTTAATGTATGACATCACATGCACCGAGAGCTTCTCTGCAGTCAGCTACTGGGCAAACTGTATTCAGGTATGACGCATTTCAAACTTCAGTCACAGTTGTACCAGCTTTGTTTATAGTGAGACTTCAACAGATGCTGAATTTACAGGTTTTTATTCAAGGCTGGACACAATGTGGTGACACAATTAGGTGCCTTTAAGTGTAATTAGTGTTAATCTGCTACACTGAAATACAGAAATGTTTTTCTACATCAGAGCTGACTGTATTTACACAAGTGAGTCCTACTATGACTTTTTTTTTTTAAATGAAAAAACTGTTAAATTGGCAAAGCTCTTATTTAAATTTAGAAATATCTGATCAAAAATCAATAAACAAGCTTAATATATAACTAGGTTTTCACTGCCTCAGTACCCCAAAGCGTTGGAGTTCACTTCCCAGCCTTTAAAAATGATACACATTCTGAACTGCGTATTTAAAACAGCAACACATATTTAGCGCTGCTGAAGAATACAACTACTAAGTCAGTCATATATGCATGTTTTTTAGTAGTTTGAACGTGTTTGAACGTTAATCCTTGTAATAATTAAAAAAAAAAAATAAACATGTTTTGCAGGAAAGTGCTACAGAAGACGTGACTGTTTTACTTCTAGGGAACAAGAGCGACTGTGCTAAGCGACAGGTTAAAACCGAACAGGGAGAAATTCTTGCTAAGGTATGAACACAGTGCAACACACCCTCTCATGATCGCTTTGTGGCAACACCCACACTGATGGCAGCTTTCTAACTCTACAGGAATACAACTTTGAATTCATGGAATGCAGTGCTGCCACAGGGGAAAACGTGGTTCAGTGTTTGGAAACTGTGGCCAGGTAATTCATATTACATTTTTTTTTTTTGGTTTGTTTTGAAACATGTCCCTATGTTATAGGTCATGACATTAGCTGACCGTGTTTTTCTATGTTGTTGCCAGGATGCTGAATCAAAAAATTGGCGCAAGAGAGGAAGCCACAGTGGTTCAACAAGAGGCAGGGCAGAAAAAAAGATCAACATGTTGCTGAGCAGATGTGTTTGTGCAGAAAATAAGTGCTGAAATCTTGCAAACAGACGACAGTGTGCTGGTTGGATTTTCTTGAAGGCTGGTGTTTGCAACAAACTGCATTTAATTTAACTCTACTTTCACAACTGTAAGTTAATTTCCTTTTCACAATGACTTTTATCAATTTGTTTCTTCCAAACCCACTAGGACATGTATTGATTTAAAGGACAGTTTAAGAGTAAGTAAAGGCTGTACTTGCATAAAATATAGTGGTACTATACTTGTACTAATATTATATGCGGTGAGAGGACACCTAAGAAACCTTCATGCTTATAGTAGCTAACTGGTGCAGGGAGAGATATTACATGTTGGATAACAGATTTAATCATTTTGCACTGTGTTTTCTTCTGCTAGTTTTCCTTCTGGAGCATGAAACTAAATCTCTATTTGTGCAATTTCAGATTATTATTTTCAGATCACATGTGAAGAGTCTGGCTCCAGACTGAGATATAGCCATTTAAAGACATAACTTATCTCACTAGTAATTACAACTTTAAGTACTTAAGCACTTTCTATTCATGAAAAGTATTTAGTTTCAGCTTGAAAACAGATAAGTTAATCTCCTCTATTGTACAGTTATCACTCTGCCAAGGAACGCTGCAAGGTTATGTGATGATCGGCGTTGGTTTGTCTGTCTGTTTGTTTGAAATATTACTCAAAAACAGACTAATGGATTTGGATAAAATTTTCAGGGAAGGTCAGAAATGATATGAGGACAAAGTGATTAGATTTTGGCAGTGATGCGGCTTAAGTCTGGATCCACAGATTGGTTAAAGACTTCCCTATCATTGAGAGATAGTAGCACAGCGTCACTGTAACTATGACAAGTGAACACTACGTCAGCTGCCTGCTGACGATCACATGATTGCGATTCTACAACAAATCCACCGCTGTGGACCACAAATTGTTTAAAGATTTCATCCGTAGTAGATCATAGAACGACTGAGTTGCCTTGGCGGAGTACTACGCTCTCTGAGTACTTTTCTTGTTGAATGTTTGCTCTACACTGTCTATACTTTATGGGAATTAATATATCGTAATTGTGTATATTTATGTTTAAACAGTTCAATCTGATCTCTGAGGTCACAAAGTGTGATATTTTCAAGGGTCTCTAATGATTTAGAGTACTTATATACGAGATCATTCTGTTTTTGTTTGCTACTCAGCTTTATTCAGTAACAATATTAACTTTGTAATGATTTTGTGTGTTTGCCATCTGTTCCAAATTATTAGTGCATTCATTCTCCTGCAGTTGTCAAAGCTGCCAGGTTGGCCAGATAATCAGAAATGAATTTCGTGCCTCTGTAATTAAATACACTGGTATTAAAATTGATAACATGTTTTCCCATCTTAATGTAAAATTCTTTTATTATTATGCTGTATATTTCCCCATAACTTGTGTCACTGACTACCTTTAATCAGATTGTTCCAATGTCATGTCTCATGCTTAATAAACCTCCTGAGCAACAATTTGTCTGCGTGCGTAGTTAATTTGTGTCCTCATGGAAGTTGTGCATTTCTAGACAGACAAAGAAAACTGTGTTCCCAATGGAACAAGTTCTTCAATGGTATGAGGAGCATGACAACAATGGCGCCACAGCAATAACCTCATAACATCCCAAAGGAGGATTTGTGAGAAAAAGAAATGCAGAGACGACATCTTCCAGCATCTTCAGAAGACACAGATAATTACACTGAATCTGATATTAGTGACTGGCACTAACTTCATGAGATGAAATGTTTATCCGAACCCCCTTCAGTCTGAAACACTTTAAACAACAGAAAGCCCAAAAGCTCAAGCTGAATGCTTGATTTTATGAGCAAGTAATTTTCAAAAAGCTTGATGCAACTTCCAATAAATGAGTTTCAATTAAACGCTACTGTGACCATGCAGACTTCTTGTTCATTTGGTGCCATTTTTCCATAATTAGTTTCAAAGCCCTTCCCAGGAGATCTTCTAAGGCACTAAGAGGAAATTGCAAAACGTTTAAACAGACTGAGGCACAAGTGTACAGGTGGAGTGTAATTCTGAAAACCAGCTGCAAGGTGTGCACTTAAAGTCGCTGTTGCCGTCATTATTACTTTCTCCTGCATTACAGACGAGCTATTATTGCTCACAGTGGGAGAGCTAGTTGGCTGCCACCTGTTCTTCGGTTTGTTGACGTCAGACACTCTCAGTCACAGCAGGGATCATAAAGTCCTTTTAGTCTAAACAGTACTACTGTCTCAAGTCCTGTTCAGATTTGAGATATGAAACATTTTGTGACAAACATTCGTTTGTTTCATCGATGCATGGAAGTGAAGGTATATTCACAATATGCGTCATTCACGTGAGATTAGGCAATACAGCAAGTGATGTAAAATGTATAATGAAGACTAAATCTAAACTAATAGCAGCTTATTAAAGTGTTCAAGTAACTAATAGCCTCATTCATTCATTCATTATTTCCTTAACACTGGAAAATCTGTGCATTTGATGATAATCTAACTACTACTTCACCAACAGTAAAATGACAGTGTGACTTGCAGTTAGATGCTCGTTAGTCATTTCTCCATGTTGGGAATCATTTTTAATTACAAGTAATAAAGTTACCAGCACTTTTGTTCCACATGCTCCCTTTGGAGATGCTCATGTGCATTCTGCTGCTGTCTGATGCTTCTGATATTTAATATACTTGGAGGTAAGACTATGTGATGTTTTTGACAAATACTGGTGCTGAAATGTGGAAAAAACCTCCCCTTAATTGCTACATACAGCTCAAAGTGCTGTTGTGCTGTGTTGAAAGTAACACAAAGATGCTCCTAGATCCAACCTAGTAACGTTGCTGTTGTGACCTCAATGGAAAATGTCTGAAAGGGACTTTAGAAATATCTAGTTTAAAAATAACATAAAAGTGACTTTGACCTTTTGCCAGTTTGAAGAGTGTTTGTACAGACAGAGCAGGTTCAGCTACTTTGTATTAATGCGCTGTCTGTAGACAGTAAAATATAGTTCAAATTATCCCAAGACAGTGAATCTCCTGCCACAATCAAACATGTTTTCTTGTTTTCTATTTTATTTCACAATAAAAAGAAACATTTTCGTATTAACATTTACAGAATAAGTTACTGTTACAGCATTAAAGCATACACAAGAGATGCGTAAGTGTAGAAGAAAATTGTGTATTAAAGCCAACTCATAAGGTTTTTAGTCTGCAATTTGACGTTTGCTAGTCACTTAATGTTCAAAACCAGCATCTCTTATCAAAGATTCACTGCAGAACAGTTTTATGATTAGTCAGCAGGCCGATTCTCATTAACTTCTTGTCTCAGCAACAAGCTTTTTAATTTTACCTACCGCTGCTTCTTCATTAGCTTCATTTTGTTGAGTAGCTGTCACATCTTCAGATGTTTTTAATGCTGGTTTCTTTGCTGGTGACTGGGAGCGTTTTCTATGTTTCTTAGAGGAATGGTATTGTCGGATGGCCTGTGTGATATCAGCAGCAGTCCAGTGATGACGGGTCAGAGCATCCTGCAGGGTGAAAAGTCCATCTCTGGTGCGTCTGATTCCTTTACACACCGCTGTGCTGCGCAGTTCAAGTCCTATCTCGTGCACAACTTTCCGCAAGTATTTCTGAGTTTCATTTAGGCACTGTACCTCTGTAAAAGCAGAGGACACAATTATAAAACTAGATCTGTTTATTTAATTGTAAAATGAGATGTTCCATGGGTTCAGGTGAAGATTACTTACCTAAAATGAAGTTGGGGGGCTGGAAGTGAATGCAACGCAAGCCTGTCAAAATAGGCGCTGATTTCCCCTCTGGACCCAGTAAACCTTGTACAGCCATCTCATAGGCTTCCTGTGAACGCATGTCCACATTTGAATACCTGTGTGGGGGAAAAAAAAAAGTCACATCTACTTGCATCTAGATAATCATTTGGTACTTTACTGTAGCACTGTCATATAAAAGTACAGAGAAAAAAGTGAGGACAAGGAGGAACAATAAAGGAAAAAATGTCATTATGTTGACAAAAATGTAAAGGATATTAAAAGCAGTTGGCATACATTAACAAGGCTTTTTGGTTGGCTCCCTCCAGCATTGCCAGCACTCTCTCCAACTTATCCTGTGTGATGTGTTCTGGTGAACAAGACACATACAATCAGAGACACATTAGATGGTGCAGATAGCTGAAGCTAAACAAAGTTAAGTTTAAGTTTAGTTTGCCTGGTGAAAATCACATAACATGTACTTGAGTACAAAGCTAGAGATGAAGTACTTGAGATAAATATCAACTACAGCAAATCTGTAGTTTTACAATGAAACAAATTCAAGTCAGAATACAACAAGTACAATGGCTATATGCGACAATATCAACTATATCAAGTAAAGGTATCCAGCTGCATAAATTATAATACTTACTACTTCTCAAATATGATGATATAAAACTATGCTATTTTAGGTGCAGGTTGAGGAAGCTAAAAATCATTTAAATTTCTACAAACTGCTCAAAAAAAAAAATCATACCGTAGGTGGATCTTTCCACAACTCCACCTGTGTGAGTGAAATCATCTGTTGCAGTCCCAAATTCACCCTCCAGTGTATAATCCTAGAATATAACAAGCATTAAACCTGCCAATATTGCATCTTATTCCTGTCTAATGTAAAATCAACAGAAATGATCAATTACCCTTGTGACACGTGTCCTGTAGAGATCATTCAGGGTCTTGTTTCCATTCCCGACACCGAGAACTAAAGTTTAAAAATGTGTGAATATTTGGGGAGACTTTGTGGATCAAACACAACACAATCTGCAACAAATGGATTCATCGTGTAATCTGCACTAAAATTCTACCTAGAACACCAGAGGAGAAAGCATCCAGGCGATGTCCGACTCCAACTTGAATGTTCTGGAATTCCGGTCCACTCACTAAAATACAGAAAAAATATTTACTGAGTTCACAACAGCTGCACTTTAATATAGTCCAATCTTTTCAAACAACACTTCTGAAATAAGCCCAGACTACATATATTGTCGGTTACAAGTTAAAGGTTGGGGTCACAATTTTCCAAGAATGTCACAAAACAATTATAAACCCTTCTTAATATGTTTCCAATGACGTTAGTGACAAAGTCACAGAATAAAAGCTAAGTTTAGCTGAAACTATTATCAGTTAATCAAATCAAGGAACGCTGTGTCCTAAGGCATGAGAACACATCTTTGTACAAAATGACAACTGTCACTCATCATTTCAAATAAGAGAACATTAGGGAGGTTTGTTTGAATAGTCAGTATTAACAGGAGAGCTGATTACAGCAAGCATTGTTCATTAAGGCACTTGAGTATTGATAGCACGCAAATTGTGAGGCTCTCCTTTAAGCCATTTATGTGCTAGAGCTAGAGTGAGCTTAATCTATAAGCAGGTGCTTAATCGATTTGTAGGTCAGAAGAACACAAGATTTATTGTGAGGTGTGTTGAATTATCAGCAGATTCTCTGTGTTCTCAGTGTTTATTTAAAGTATACAGGGTCTCCCTAAAGTCTGGACACAAAGAAAATGTAATTAATTATATATTCTTTTTACCTCCACAGATATAATATAGCTTTGTTGAAAGAAGAAAGAGTTGAACTGGTACTTCTCAGTGGACATGAAGGATGGACGTATCTAAAGATGGCAGATGAATCTAATCTTTCAACAAAGCCATATTAAATCTGTGGAGGCAAAAAAATATACAGTTAATGAAATTTCCTATGTGTCCAGACTTTAGGGACACCCTATATGTATACAAAGATCCAGTAAAGCAGATTACACTTCAAATGTTGTTAAATTTCAACATGAAGATAACATGGAAGCAACTTGCAACATAGCACATACACCAATCAGCCACAACATCATGACCACTGACAGGTGAAGTGAATAACATCGATCATGTTGTTATAATGTTACGTTCTGCTAGGAAACCTTGAGTTCAGACATTCATGTGGACGTTTAACATGTACCACCCACCTAAACACTGCAGGTCAAGCAACCCCCAAACCCCCATAGCAACAGCAGTCCTTGATGCCAGTTGCCACCCTCAGCAGGACAATGCACCCCGACACACCACAAAAACTGCTCAGGAGTGACCGGGGGAACACAACAGAGATAAGCTGTTCACCCGGGTTCCACATTTCTCAGATCCAAATCTTATTGAGTATCTGTGGGATGTGCCAGGAAAGGGCTGATCTCGGTGTATATCGGTGTATGATTACGAGTATGTATGTATGTAGACTGCTATTCACACCAGTTCATGTGGACCACACGTCACCATTTTGACATGTTGAAACAGCAAATAATGGAAGCTTGGCTTGTGATACATGTTACACATCAAATTCTACTGATGTTAAAAGTTTCAAAGAAATGAAAATTGAAATTTTTAAACTTTTTTTGTATTTTAATAATTTAAAATCTGGCATCTGCTGGAGCAATTTAATCATTTGGAAAGAATTTTGTCTGTGTCACACCAAGTTTAATGGCTGTGGTTAATATATTTCTGGAGATATTGAAAAGTTTCCCATGCAAGATGTGAAAATATGAACATTCCTATATCTGAAAATATCTGAAATCTGTAAAATTCTGCTGAAAATGTTTTAATAATTTAGTTGTTTTGGGTCCCAAACAACAAATAAGAGAACAAAATATGAGCACAGCAACATATAGCCTTAATTACTCACACAGACTGACCCTAACAAGGTCAGTAAGGTCCCCAGAATCAGTCATCATAACACTACACAGTAGCGTGTTATGTACTTGAACTAAATAAAGCTCTATCACCAACATCACTTGTGTGGAGATGTATATGAACAACAGGCAGGTGATCCAGAAGAAGGAGCTCTAAAGTGCATCAGACATACCCAGAGGATGCTTGGACAGTACAGGCACCGAGGTTGCAGACAGTGTTAGGCCCTTGGGTGCTTCAGTCTCAGTGCTAGGCTGTGCCAAGAAGCGGACCTCCTGAGGAAGTGGCTGGGAAGGTGTAGCGTTCAAAACTGAAGGTGGATACAGTCACAGGACAATAAGATGCCTTGAAGTTGTATTATAAGGCAATGCAGAGTGACTTATTATACTGATCTGCACATACACAGCTGTATTACGTTTCACTCTGACAGCAGACGTAGAAATGCTTTGTTTGTAAGGAAATGTTATCCTCACCTTTAAGGAGGTTGGTCTCTATGCTGTCCCGAACGAGCTTCCAGTGAACCCCGGACGGTTTGTAGACACAAAACAAGCCTTCTAACCTCCGAAACATCCGAACAGCTGGAGTTGCCATTGTGTTAGCAACAAGAGGCAATCCCGATTTCTTTTAAACTAAAATTACATCGCTTTAGTTTGTTCACAGGTAATAGCAGTTTTGTTTTCAAGGTAGCTTTTCCAACTTGATTTTACCGCATGTGACCTTTTGCGCATGCGTACATGAAGGCGCTGTAAGCTTTGATTCCTGCTTACTGCCGCCTGCTGGACGGGATGTATTAAAACACTGCACTGTATACATGCATAAATGAATGGAGAGGGCACCTAGCAGTCAACACAATGATAATAACAGTAGCTGAACTGTAGCTGAGAAGAACTTGGGAGATAGTAGATTAATTATTATTATTATTGTTTTTAATAGCGGAATGAGCACTGAAGGAGCTAACACTCCAACAGACGGCAACAGCGGAGCTCTGGCTCCATGCTGCGAAGAAGAAGAAGAAGCTAGGTAGCTAACTTGTACTAACCTTGTTACTGACCGCTGAGAGGACTTGACTTTGGTAACGTTGCAACCTTTGTAATTTAATATCTTTGTTGGTGTAGTTCTCTAGCATAGCGACACAAGGTTGACATGTAGGTAGGCACAAAACGACCGAACGTAACGTTAGCTAGCGGTAATTAAACGTTGAAGAAGGTTCTCAGGTCCAGCCGTTGGTTTTAACTCTTGGTCAGAACTTGTAACCAAGACGACGGCGACTTGTAGTTAGGTGACGTCACGTACTTACTATCCCCACGTGTGTTATTAATGGGATTTAATTAAACATTATCTGGAATGTGATCGCCGGATTTCTGGTTCACTGTAGGGAAAACACAAATGAAGTAACACAATAGTTAGCACCAATAGCTACTTTCTATACTGCTGTTGTGCATGCTGGGATTGCCATATGTACAGTTGCTGTTATTCCAAAGCACAGAACAAAACGAGAGAGGAGGCTGGAGCAAGAGAGGAAATAAAATGTCAATGTTATGTTTGCAGAAATGGAATGCAGTTGCCATACATTAGCAAGGTATTGTGATTGGCTGAACCTACATATGGGTATGTACAGATATGGTATATGTAAATTCACTATGTCATATATGTACATATCAATTTGTAGATTCATCATGCCTGGTATATTGTCTCTATAAGACCTCTATTATTATAGCTTTATTTTTTAGTCCTGTTGTACTTTCACAACTCCTGTCCTGCTTCTTTCATGCCTTATCTGTACGAAGTTGATCTAACGTGAATTTCCCCTGAGGGATCAATAAAGTTTGTCTTATCTTTATTTTATTTTATTCCCCCAGCATTGCCAGCATTTTCTCCAGCTTATCCTGTGTAAAGTGCATCAGACAGTGTTTAAGGGGCATGTATTGACAACAGTAAGGTCAAGTTAACCAGTGTTAAGCTTAAGTTTGGTTTTGCTGGTAAGTAATTTGGTTTCATTCAGCCAAAAAGCTAGACAGTGAGTGTTCTAGATAATATAAACTAAAGCAAACTGGAAGTCTAACAATGAATTCAAGTTACACTATTACTATGAGAATGGGTATATCCGACAGTATTATTGCATGTCAGCTTGAACTATATACCTATTGTAGTAAGTTAAGGTGTCCAGCTGCTTCAAACAGGCCAAGAAAGCTAAAAATAAAGCAAATGTTTTGTACAAACTGCAAATATCATACTGTAGATGAACATTTCCACAATTCAATCTGTGTGAAAGAAATTGTTGCAGTTTCACAGCCACCCTGCAATGTATAACCCTGGATCAAACAACAGCATTGATTATGCCAATACCACATTTTAAATGCATTATTTTATTTCTGATGCACTGCTGTGTTGGGTCCATGCTTCTAGTGCATGGTGACTCAATGTCTAAGGTAACAATGCCTGTTTGTTTCACCCCCTTTTCTTGCAATGACAAGTCAAAGTGTCAAAATTTGTCACATCAAATATCACAGTGTAGCTCCATGAGAAGCAGCCTGATCAGAGTGCTTTTATTGAACACACTGTTAAGTTGTCCTCTGCCTTTGTCTTGCTTGTACAGATGTAATGCGAGCTCCTCTGCGCTGGGTGTTATGGGATGTGAAAGACACCCTGCTGAAGGTGCGCACATCTGTGGGAGAGCAGTACTGTAGGGAGGCTGAGAGAATGGGCCTTAGCCTCAGTCCTGTGGAGGTCGACGCTGCTTTCCGGCAGGCGTATCGACATTATTCCAGCAGATACCCAAACTACGGCATCACTCAGGGTCTGAATGGGAAGACTTGGTGGATGGGCGTGGTGCGGGACACTCTCTCCCAGTGCAGAGTACAGGAACCTGCTCTGCTCAACACAGCGGCTCACAATCTCTACCATCACTTCAGCAATGCAGAAAACTGGGAGGTAAATATTGGTTCACAAGAATTTCTGATTTATAAAGCATGTTTGTTTCTGAATGATGATATGTGCTTATATTATGAATCCAATTAGAAAGAATACCTTGAAAAGAAAGTTTTCTATTTTTAATGTCCCCATCAGAAGTGTTTCTTCCTAATGGAGAAATTGTGTACATAGTCCTTATGGATCTGTTTTAACAGATTGCTTTGCAAAGGAGTTTGAACATTTTCAACATTGCTCCTGATGTTCGTTGTCTGCATCACTGTTCAGAATGTTGTATATACTGAAGATGTCACATTAAACAGTGTAATGTTCCTATGTTTCAGGTATTTCCAGATTCAAAGCAGGCCCTAGAGAGTTGTTCTTCTCTTGGGCTGAAGCTGGGTGTGGTATCCAACTTTGACAACCGTTTAGAAGCAATTTTACGTGGTTGTGGGCTGCTGTCGCACTTCAGCTTTTTAATAACATCAGAGGAAGCCGGTGTGGCAAAGCCCAGTCCAGCCATCTTTGATCAGGCACTGCAGAAATGTGGTGAACCAGCTGACAGCGTCGCTCATATTGGGGACCATTATGTGAAGGATTACCTCACCTCCAGGTCCGTAGGCATCCATGGGTTCCTTTTAGACCGACACAACATGCATAACCAACCTGACATTCCTCAAGAACATTGACTCGGCTCCCTGGAGGAGCTGCCGTCGCGGCTTCAGCAGCGTTTGGACTAATGCCTGACAGTCAAGTGTAAATCTACTGAGCCTATCTGTGGTTCTGTTTAGGGAATCATTTCAGAGATAATAACCATGTTGACATCCTCATTCACATAACAGATTAAATCCTCCTGACAGAAGTGTATACAGACGAATTATGAATATCAGAGGTTGTAATATATAAACTATATGTACAGTGTGTAATTATGCATTTGAACTGTGAATACTGTGGAAGTAATAAATACTGATTCATTCCACACTGTCTTCAATAATAATAATAATTGCCTTTTTCCATCAGATAACAAAGATGAGCGAGTAGGAGGCAAGAAATAAGTAATTTAAAATACTCCCATTATTCTTACATTAAAAAGCATCTTAATGCATTGATAGAAGTTGATACACAAAACACTCAGGGTAAAGAGCACATTAGGAAAAATAATGACATTAAAAGGTGAAAGTCAAAAGCTCGATTTAGAAGAGGTAAATACTTGATATAACATGAGCTAAACTGATACATCAGCATGACAGATATTATTCTGGATGTACTTTTATTGACTTATTTACCAACTGATGAATCACAAAAACTAATAATACAGAGATATCAGAGATGTAATTTGGTTTGTCCATAAAGCACTGGCAAGTTCCGCTGATCACAGTTCCTCCAACTAGGAGTCAAAAACTGTGTTCATGTTAAGAAAATGTATATTGGATGACATTGTTTGAACTCATATCTATGTTTAGCACATTGGCCTCAAAAGTCAACTCAAGTTTGTAGTTTTTACATCTCGCCTGATAAGCTGGTGCACTTTAATTCCAATATGTTATACAGATCAGTGACCTTGAAGGAATAGTACCAATCTGCAAATGCATACACTGAGAACTGCCCATTTTTAACAGAAAACCAATTGAGAATCCAGCATTTTTAGAGCATGACATTCAAGACATTTCAGCCTCGGTTACATCAAATTTGACCTCTGTCCTTTTTGTTTTTAAATCTCAGCCTCGCAAGTCCCACCTGTTTATGGAAGCACAAAATGGTTTAAGTAGCCTTTAAGCCCTCTACCACAACTGCACCTCTAATGAGAGTGGAAATGCTGAAATTAGTGGATTAAATGGACAGAGAATGTATTTTCAAATAAGTATTTCATGTCATTTTTAGGTGAGAAAACGCAAAAAAAAATTTTCTGGTTCCAGTTTCAGTGTGAAAATCTTTTCTGTTTGACTTCATTGTAAACTGAATATCTTATTTACATACTTTAAAAAAAATATTGAGCAGGTAGGTAAATAGTAAAGATAAATGTTGCCTTGAATGGTTGCACAACTCACCTACAAATTCATTTTGGTCATTAAAGAAAGATCCACTAAATTTGTGGCTTAATTTACATGATTTTCCAAGCATTTGTGGTTGTCATCATTTGTGGTGAAAGGGAGCACGGCACAAATAAAACCAACAACTTTGTCCAGATGCATGAGAATAAAAACATGGAGAATCATGTTCATTCGTCAGAGTACTGCTGCAAGTATCCAGTATTTTGTCAATTCCATCTACTGCCACTGTAAAATTACTGTAAAATTGCTGTAAAACTGCATTCCTTCCCAGGTGGTTTGAGTGAACTGAAGCTACTAAGCTTTGATCATTTCAAATGATTTGTTTCAGTGCTTAGCAGCAAAGAGAACGAGGCAGGGTTGCTTAACCCTAATACCTTTGTAAATACTCTTATTTCAAACCATCTGGTCAGAGGCAGATACTGGGAATGTTGGCCTGCGGATCAAAAGGGCCAGAGGAGGAAGCGGAGCAAAAAGACCAGAGTGGCACTGCAATTCACAGCAGAGCTCCAGCCTCTTATGAGGGATAGCGATTGACATTTGTCCAAATCAGATTTAAAGAGTTCAAGAGAATTTCTTGATGTTCTACAAAACCACCCTCCACAAGGTGTCCATGAAACCCGAATCAACACCCCATTTTCGCAAAGTATTTAATTCAACCCCTCTCTTTGCTTTAATTTGCTTCCCCTTTCATCCGTTTGTATGGTAAAGGGTATTGTGTATCTTTAGGGGAAGTACCCACAAGAGCTGCTTAATTCAAAGCTGGTTTAGTAGCTCAGCCAGACGGCTCTAAAGGGCTCCACAGAAATCCAATTGCAGACATAATGGGATTGCGAAACAAAATGAAGCCTCGCATGCGGAGAGCGAAAGGGAAGAACAGCACGTTGTGAGAGACACAATCCAAGTAACAGGATGCACCGTTATGTGGTGCACAGTGTTTTAACATGAATGGGTAAAGATTCTATGACATAAATAAAGAAAAGACAAATTGGTAAATAAAAGAAAAACTGAATGGCAATATGGAAGAGGGCCGAAATATTTCCTTCAGCTATAAAAGCACTCAAGAGTTGGGCTCTTTGTTCAAATGTGCCTGGGGTTCAGGGTTTTGCGTTGGCATTTCTGCGTCTTGAAATATTCAGTGGAAGAAGAAAATAGAGGAGCAGAGCATCAGAAAATTAGGGTATTTGAAGAGAGAGAGACAGAATAAAGGAAAGAGCTTCAGATGTGAAAAGAAGGTCACGCGATGAGTCCGACGACAGACATCAAAAACACACTCAAACACACGCTTGCATATTTAATTCTTCATTGGGAAAACAAATAGACATAATGAGGCTTTCCAACTGTGACGACATAAATCTGATGAAGGGATAATGCATGGTGAGACGGTTTTCTATTGACACTCCATGTATACATTGAATATTCCTCCATTTTTCACATTTACACTTCAATGCCATAATAAACACAAAAATTCTGCAATGCAAATATGATCAGATGCTGTAAACAAAGATGAGTGCATCATCCTCTCTGAGTCTTTTGGCATATAAACACCATCACATTCATTTTCTTCCACACACAGAGCAAGTGCACATGCTTTACACGAGTTTTTAATTCCTGTTTTTAATTCCTTCAGCAATAACTTTTTCATTTTTAATCCAGAAGCTGAAATCAAGTCAGAGGCAATGCTATAACACACCACTCTTCTATTTTGTGTTGTTGTTCTAAAAATACCAGCTGTAATTTAAGTGCATGCATGCTTAAGGTGGATGCGTACCAACCTTTTTCCATACAGGCAGAGTTAGAAACAGCTGTGTTTGGCATCTCTTGTACATGGATGCGTTTTCTAGTGACTACATTGTGAAGTGAGTGCAGTTTTTTTTTAATGGACAGTGAGCAAGCTTAAAAGAAAAGTGCAATATTATAAAAGTAGTGTAGACTAAAGTGGCCACCCAGGAAGTGCATCTGTTGGTGCAGTTATAGCCTGCAATTCAAAGGTTCAAGTACAGCTCAGGAATAAAAAGTAAAACCGACAAATAATTTATTCTTCAATAATAATACCGGAGTCGCCAAGATATTTTTTTGTCTTTGTGTACATTTGTTGAACAAAGTCCAGGAAATGAATATGCAGTCAGTCCAGTTGACAATTCCTACTCCTGTCAGGTGATGTGAGCTCCTTCTTTAAAAACAGACACTAAAATGCCTTTAAAGCATCAGTTTCCCCCACCATAAATTATTAAAAATGTCCTTCGTGCTTGTAGAGTTCTGATGAAAAAACGTGCAAAGATATTAAAAGACAAAAATAGGAATTGGGGTCTCCTGACTTAAGTAAACAGATTGTTGTCATCACACAGTCCAAAATAAACGCCTCTCTCATTCGACATCCACACAGGATGGTTAATAGCCTGGTACATAATTTCTGAAGTCCTCGAGGCTGTAAACAGTAATCGGGACACATGAAGCTCTTCCCATGCAGGATTCAGAGGCAGCTTCGATCTCAGAAGTTCAAACAGACTGTTGCAGTTCTGCGTGTATTTCCACAGAATCAATGAGGGAAGTGAACGCGTCCTAAATCGTTGTAGTCCAGAGCTCCCACTCAATAGAGAAAAAAAAACAAAAACATTTAAGCTCCCACATCAAGAAGGCCTACCTCAGTCGCACTGAAGATAATACAGCTTCGCCTCTGGCTGGTTGTACCACTTTGGATGCAATCCTGAGTGTTGGTGAGCCAGACAGATGAGCACAACGAAACATGACGCAAAGAGCTCAAGCAAGACGTCTCAAACCACTGAAAGACAAATAATAAAGGTTTACTATAGAATATCAAGACTTACAAAGAATGAAGCTGTCGATTTTCTACATCTTCATTATTGTCAACAAATCATATAAGAACAATCCCTGAAAAAGGACAAGAATATGTCCTACTAAGTGCTGCGGTGCCATATACATCCATTGTTGTCCAAAACCTGTTAGAACACAGGCATGAGCCACACTGGGTGAACACAATCACTGTTTATTTTAGATCATACGGTGTCCTGTTGCTGTAACGACTGAATACAGCACAAAATGTGGACTATCTGCAGTTAGAGTCTCTAACAAAGACAATTATTCCAAAATACTGCAGTACCCAGCAGTTTATGGAGACTCGTTTTTTCACAATAAAATATATACCTATTTACCAACTACTAATCTTCACTGCATGTTATCCCTCTGCTCTCTTTTCTCATATTCATTGTTTCTCTTTACAATTCCTCTCTAATAAAGGCTAAAATACCCCCCAAAAGCAATCTTTGAACAAGATAAAGTTGGTGTTTGAACAGGCTGCACTTCCATCAGAAACAAATGACTCTAATAAACAGACATCAGAAAGTACCGAAAACAGACCAGAATGTATGCTTTTCACACGATTTGTCAACAATTTTTAACCACAGTCACTAACATTCACAAACTCTTAAGAGATGCCATCTATCTGCATCATGCATGGTGTAAAAGTCTGGTCATGTACTAAACATAGTCAGTGTATGCAGCATGTACTGGACGTCCACTGCTGTCACCTCTTACATTACTGTTCAAAAGTTTGGGGTCACTCAGACAATTTCATGGTTTCCATGAAAACTCACATGTTTATTCATGTGCTAACATAGTTGCACAAAGGTTTTCTACTCATCAATTAGCCTTTCAACACCATTAGCTAACACAATGTAGCATTAGAACACAGGAGTGATGGTTGCTGGAAATGTTCCTCTGTACCCCTATGGAGATATTCCATTAAAAATCAGCTGTTTCCAGTTAGAATAGTCATTTACCACGTTAATGTCTAGACTGGATTTCTGATGAATTTAATGTTATCTTCGCTGAAAAAAAAAACTCATTTTCTTTCAACAATAAGGGCATTTTTAAGTGACCTCAAACTTTTGAATGAATGCAAATTCAAATAAAGAAATAAAGACAGTTACCACTCTCAGATGGATAGCAGGACACGCCGTGCTTTTCTGCCACGTAGTGATGCGCGTAGCTCCGCCTGCGACAGTCCTGCCTCCACCAGCAGCTGAAGGAGAGAGCAGCTCATGAAAACCACTTAAAAATCACCGCTGCATCAAGTTCATTACTTCATGACTTAAACAGAAATGGCCTGGCTTATTCTAAACACCGTACGGTTTGTCAGCTATGAACCTAGTGAATCTGTTCTGAAGTTAAATATGACATATTTCATATCATGTGACTTACTGTAAGAGTGTACACAACACCATGATGAGAACACACCCAATCACACACAACACCAGCACCGTGGCGACGGTCTGTTGCCTGTGATTGGTTGCTACTACGGCGAGCAGGTCTGCATGCTCACACCTCATCCCAACGAAGCCTGGATGACACCTGCAACAGAGACGGAAAATGGAAATGAAAACTGGGAGGTAATGGATTGTATATGTAGCTGCAGCCAATGATCACAGTATCACTGACTGACAGGTGAAGTTCCAACACTTGTAGCTGTAACACTGAAGATCACTTTGTTTTATCCAACGTGCCCAAAATCACGCCGATAGCACAGACCCGAGAAACCAATAACTGCTTCAATTTAATTACGCATTTAGATTTAATATAGATTTTTTAAAAGACCCACAGACACGTTGTCCAGTGAAGAACTTGAGATACTAATGTCTTGATATGTATTAAATGTATTTAACATTTAAATCTGTCCTCATTTACAGTCATCTGGTGATGCTGAAGCCTTTTCACCTGAACAATTTGAACACAAAATGGTATGAAGCGCACATGCATACAGGTTCATAGCTTAATTAGACTTAGACATGACGTCATACAACTCATGTTTTCTTATTATCTGCAACATGTTTTTTCTGTTCACTTAATTTAAAGCAGCTGCCTTTCTGCATCACTGAAATTTCCTCTTTTATCTGTGGTTTCTCACGAAACTTCTCAAGACATCACATCACCCCAATTCCAGTGTTCCAACACTCAAACTTAACCAATATTTTTAGTTCATCAGATTCCTCTGTTTCTGGTAACATATGGCAGCATTTTTGCTTCAACATTATGTACAAACTGCTCAGCTTAAACTGAAGACCGAAGTGCTATAAACTGATAAAAAATATTAAAATAGCCCATGTAAATGTAAACATAGAAGTCAAATGTCGTGTACATGTGAAATGTTGTGAATACTGTTGTAACGATGTCTCTGGTTTTCAATTCTGTGAGTAGTTTCAACTTTAGTGGTAAAATTCTGGATTTTTTCATGGCATAGTCACAACCAGTTTTATTTCATGAATAAAAATCTATTGACTTACACACATGCAGGTGCCTCCTCCTGTATCAGAAAGCGACATGTGCCATGGAAGCAGAAATGCTGTTGGGAATCCGGACAGTCATCGAAATGAGACCGAACAGCCGCCGCCACAAACTCTGTTAAAACAACAGATAATGATGCTGATTTTGATGAACAAAACACTGCTTTTGCATTAAAATGTGACACAAATAACCAAAATTAAATCATTTTAGTGGGGTGGCTGGTTCTCTAGTACGCTTAAAAAGAAACTTTTAATATTTGGGTGTATTATTTTAAAGTGAGGCATAGATGGTAACCAGGAACCAATAAGAGGTCAGAGGTCACACTTGGACCACAGTAGCTTCACTTGTCTGCCTTCACAATGCCTTAAATGCCTAAAGTCTGCTCCAATTTGGAATATTAAATGTAATCCAAGTGCCCAAATTCAGAATACAGACGATGACACAGGTGAATATCATAAACCTAAAATTAGCCTGAGCTCAGCAGAGACCTAAAACAACAACATGCACTAAATCCTAAAGCTGACTCCCACGTCACCAACGGTAGACTGAAACCTTTTGTTGCCGGGTTGCGTGTGGATTTGTGGCAGCTTATATCTCTCACTGTACCTAGGAGGGATGGGTAGAGTCAAGAAAAGTCAAAGGAAACTCCCAGTGAGACAAAAAACCACCATCCATCAATCTGAATTAGGACTCAGGAGAGGAGAGAGAACATCCCTGCAGGAACTATCGTTCTTAAGAAGAAATTAAAGCCTTCAATGCACCTTTTTTTCTCCCCCTAAGCAGCTATCTCAGTTTTCACTGACAAACAAACCAACAGGACAAAAATATCTGATTAAATGAGCACCCAGACAAAACAGGGCATTTCTCACACGTAAGCTGGACAGTCAGACAAACTCTAACTGAGTCAGCAAGCATCCGAAACAGTCGCCACAGTGTGGAGCTCAGGGTGAGAAGGACGATGAACATCCAGACAGATAGCTGCATTACAGCCTTCGTCACACACTCCATTCCAACGGTAAATGGGCTTTTGGATTGCAGCCTACGTGCATTGTCTCCTTCTTTCAGACTCTGTGAAAGCCCTCTGTTGTCCCTGAGGCATCTGTCTACCAACAGCTCTCTCCTTCCATGTGATTTTGGCAGTCGAACCAGAGGAACATTTAGAAAGAAAACAGCCTTTAGGGCAAGTGAGGTGCTTTTTCAGATAATTATTTAATACTGTAGGCGCAGCTTTTGTCAAACAGCTGAATACAGTGCTCATATATACCCCTCATGATCTTTAATTTACTACAATTGCTGCCCTATCGCACGCTAAGAGGATCAATTATCAGCGAGCGCCACATTGTCTGCATAATATTAATGCACTGGAACTGGATGGGAAACAGTGCTGACTCCTGCTGTGATGCAGCGAGAGTGAATCAGCGGCTCCCAGGAGGATAACTGGTACACTTCATGGGAAGCACGCTGAACTTCTCCTGCATCTCCAGACAATATGGCTGCAGCGAAACTTACTTTTAAGCGGGCGGATGGTTGTAGCATGAGCAGCAGGAATGAGGCTCTTGGTTGTGGAGTCTCGGCTGCTGGTTGCTGGAGAGCTGCTTGCTGAAATGTTGGGAGCAGCAGCAGAGGTGGTATTGATGGAAATGGTGGCATCAATGGTTGTATTCGTCTGCTGTTCCTCAAATGTGAAGAAGGAACCTGTCAACATATGACACAGTCCTGATGTGAAAATTAAAGCAACAGCAACAAGGAATTCCTGCATTTGGAGTAACTCTGCAATGAGAACATGTGGCATATGAAGTACTGTCTTTCTTCCTTTGAAATGCTTCGATCATGAGCTTGAATCTTGGATCTCCACATAGCATGACTCACTTTTAACTGTATCGATGCGAGTCTCCGTCGTTGTAATCACAGTTGCAGTCGGGTCGCTGCTGCCGGGCGGCACAGAGCTGCTACTGGAGGTGTTCGGAGCAGCGGTGGAGTTTGTATCGATGGAAATGTTGGCTTCAATAATCGCTGAACTGCTCTGCCCGGCTCCAAACGTAAAGAGAGAACCTGCAGACACGAAAACAAACAGCTGGTTATGTGTGATACAGTCCTGATGTGAAAAAAGTAAGAATAGCAAGCAAACCCTGAAGGAAACAAAAAGTTCACTGTAAACTCACCGTTGAGTACCACAGACATACTAAAAGAACCTATAGAAATATAAAAAAACAAATATTACTGTAATGTGACTTTTCTCCACTTTAAAGAAAAACCAGGTGGCACACATGCTAGTTATTTCAAGCAATCTGTCCATGCACAGCTTCGTTGCATCATGGGACCTGATCTTCAGCGTAATATTGATGCTTCATTGAGTAGCTGGTACCCAACAATAGTAACAGGGTCAAGCATCCACTAAAAGGATGAGACCACAGGACTATAAATACACAGCGGCCCCTCTGAAGACATGCAATCACAACCGAAGAGGGAAAACAACTCATAAAAAATATAGGGTGGTTTGTTTGGGAGGAAAAAACATCATTATTATTAAGATTTTCATTAGTTTTAGCACCTTTTTTTTTTTTACCACATAAACAAATAACAGAGAAACAAATTAAAATTTCACACACATGTAGGTTCAAACTTGTCAGTAAAACCATAATATTAAGTGTAAGAGGAAGAAAATAGCTGCAATGACAGGAACATTTATATATTGGAGGTAAAACATGTAAAATTCCAGCACTGTTGACTTTGATCATTAATTTTTTTTCAACATAATTTGACAACTCCGAGTGACGTTTGGACTCCAAAAATCCACCAATCTCCTGCAAAATCAGCTACTCACCGCTTATGAGGAACACTGCATCCCAGAAAATCCGAGTCATCATGACGACTGGAGGGTCTGAAACTACATTAACTTGACGAGCAGCTTCACCGAAATGCGGGCGTGTTGAGGAGCCACATTGTAGGTCGAACAGCAGAGATCTTCAGAAAAAACATTTAATCCTGAGCAGATATTTCGGCTTGTGTCACGTCAGCAGCTGATCTACTGGCAGTTTGTAGGTGAAGTCGTGTGAAAAGTGACCGCAGTCGAGTTTTCTTTCTCCCCCTTATTCCTCTCCTGGATCATCCGAGCGTTTAACTTCAGTGTGTTCAATTGAGGAAACTCGTGTAATCCTGTCAGAGCTGACCAATTAGAGCTGGCAGGGAGGGAGCTGGGAGGAGGTGGTGTCCTCTCTCTGTGACCTCAATATCATAGTTTTTTTTTTTTTTTTTTTTTTGGTTTGATCGTATTTGTGTGCTTCATTTTAGCCCAATTTGATTTATGAATCATTTAAATTTCACAGTGATTTTATGCAATCTGGAAGAAAGTATATGAGAGAGATTTTGCTGCAGCTTTTATCCATTTGTAGGTCATCCTGCAACACATGGAATTAATTATTATTATAAATTTTCACAGGAAATGGAATTTATTTAGATATTTTTTCACAATTTGCCTTTAATTTGATCATAAATACAGGAAACAACGTGTTTTCGGCTCTATGAATATAACTGACTTCATTCATCACTGGGTTTGAAAATTAATAAAAGTTTTCTTGTTTTTCTTGGCTTTACCATAGCTTTGCTGGTCCTTCTGTTCATTCATCTGCTCAACAGACCAAAATATCTTTTCAGCTACTGGCTTCCTTCCCATGAAATATGTGGTGGATATTTTAAAAAACAACTCCAGAATAGTTTCTAATGTTTTTAGTGATTCCTTGACCTTTTGTCAGCGGTGCCAACGTGCATTTTATCAGGTTCATGAAAGCTGAGAAAGCTTTCGGGGGAAGTGTGACGGTAAAATGCTTCAGATTCCCTCAAACAATCTGTTCGTAAACCCACTTGGAAACTCAAGTTTCTGTTCTCACAGTAGAAGCAGGTCATCTGAATGTGTTGCTCTGAGCCATTTTTTACCTCTGGCCTTGTCAGCTCTAAGAGAGGTAGAAGATCTCCTGTAATCATTTCAGCTGGGCATCTTCATAACTTCTTTTTCAGTAAGTAATCCATCAGCTGAACTAAAGAAGTTCAACACCTAAACATTAGAATGAAACTGCAGACGTATTCCTTTAATGATATTTCATGTTCTTTAAAAACGTCTAAATGTGCACACAGCAGCTTCTTTTATTTTACTGTCAAACCAGCTGCTGAATTAGCTGCAGCTCAGTGTCTTGCTGTGATCAGTGGGAAACTTGTCCTACAAAGCAAACAAAGAGCAGCAGCAACATTTTAAACCAGCTCCATCTGCTGGACGTAAACAATTTGTCACGGACACGCACCCTGATCCTAACACTGTATAGATTACATTAAAATCGGTATTTTATAAAGGTAATATATAAAGAAATACAAATTCATATTGGAGAAGTGGTGAAGTTTTGCTAAAATCTGCTCTAAAACGCAGTGTAACGTAGTTAAAATATTTACCTCTAGGCTGGATTAACAGGGAACATCAAGCAACCAAACTGTTCAGGTTCACTGCATCTTAGTGGGTTTGAGTAATTTGAATGACTTTAATTTTTTAAGTAATTAGTACCATGAGAGTTCAATATCAGCTAAGAAAGCTGTGAATTATGCTCAATATCAAAATATCAACCCAGGTGTGAATTATTATCTAATTCTATGGCCCTGTTTTGTAGAATTAAATGAAAGAACTACAAATGGACAAAGAAAACTTAGGGGGTAATGCTCATCAGTCCAAGCTGATACGTGCAGAAAGTTGCTGCTTGGTGGTCAGTCAGGACTGTAATATCTTTATGTTGAATGTACAGTAGTTTAATGTGTTTATTTATTCATTAAGAACAATCAAAATTAGTCTAAAACAAGAAACATAGGTAAACATAGAATGTTAGTAAAATGATCCACAACCAGAGAAACACTACATTTAAAATAAAACTGACTAAACAAAAATATGACTCATAATACTACTGATCCAATCATTTTAGCATAACGGGAATAAACATTTATTGTTCCAGCACAGCACAATAGGTGTCACAATGCAATCAAGTACCAGTATATTGGAAATGATAATGGTCAGATGGGGAGAGGAGTCATAGAGCAGACATTGCAAATCAGTAATGAGTCACACATCTGTGACGGATAAAGAGGTTATTGATGCTGCTTATCAAATGTTGTCCCACTCTTCCTGAAGGGTTTGGAGAAGTTGCTGGACAAGCTCCTGATGCTGGACATCCAGAGCATCATGTGGCAGACTGTCTGTACCATGTTGTCTGAAATGATTTCTTTGATGACAAATGGTGGAGTTTTGTTCAGGTGTTTAGATAACTGATATGCCAGCATCTAGCAGTCAGCAGCCTGTTCTTGACTGTTTCCATTTCTCTTCTTGTCATTTAAAAAAAGCTGTATTTTAAGGTGGACTTTTACAGTCACTGGTAAAGAAGTGTCTGTGTCCTGGTCACTAATCTGATCTGATCACTCTCCTTTAAAGTTACACCTGACTAGTGTATGGATTAACTCTAGAGAGTTTGTCGTCATCATCACTGGCTAAATTTAACCCCTTTTTAAACTATAACTATAGAAATGAGATTTTTAACTTTTTCACTAGGATAGAAAAGAAGACAATTTGCACAGAAGCATTTGGGAATGTTGTAGTGGTGTCACAGAGGCCTGTAGCTGGGAAGAGAACAAACTGGTGAGAAAACAAACAGCCAAATGCTGACTAAGACATAAGGAATATGAGATCATGGCTGTCACTAAATTAATCTGCAGCATTGTTATGTTTGTGAAAGGATTGAAGTTGTAGGAGAAATATCATATTTAGAGTAAAAACATCTGATTTGGAAGTGTAACGTTCAGACAACTCATTTTTACTCAGGACATGAAAAGATCCTTTTTTGAAATCTATTAGTCACCAGTCTAAAGTAGCAAATTTAGTCAAGTTTGCTACTTGAATACAACCGGAAGGTATTTGTACTTTACGTGAGTATCTTATTTTATGCTATTTTAAGCTTCAACTCCATAATATTTCAAAGGGACAGATGTTCCTTTCTACTCCTGTACAATTATCTGATAGCTGCATTTGTTTTGCAGCAGACTAAAACTAGGATAAAATGAAGAATATAAAATACATAGATGCATATTTTGATTTTTTTCACCTGAGAGTTTTTAAATTGTCATTGTGAACAATCCAACACGTCTGCATCCCTTCATCTGAACATCCCTCCACACTGCGCATGCGTCATCACTCTATTACTTACCGTTAAGTCACGTTAATTCTCAACACACTCTCACCTCCACACGAGCAGGACGTTCTGTGTTCGGTAGATCATTGTTGTGGCATCCCCTCGCTGTTTTCCATTTGTGCGTCGAAGCGGCTCGTTGCACAGCTGCCAGCCAATCATAAGAGGCCTGAACGCTCTCTGCAGGCGCGTGTTCGTGCGGACTCGTGCAGCGCGGGTTCGTCAGTTGAGGTGTATTTTACCTCTCTTTCATTCCCATCGGACTTCATCAAGTCACTTATTTTATCATCACCTTCGATTAACAATGTCGCATGCTGGTGAGCAAAAGGTAAAACAGCAAATTGTGCTTTTCAATAAATCATCTGTTGGAGTTTTTAGCCTGTAATTCCTTTTTAATTGAGGGCTCAGGCAGCATTATGAAGGAAATTCTTGCAGAAAAGTTACACTGGTTAGTGACTGTTGCTCCTGTAAGTTTTTGGTGCCACTTGGCGGACTTTTGGAGATTTTAATGTGATTTTATTGTATTTTTCTAAAATAAAGTAAGATTAAAACAGTTATGGTCATGCAGAATATTTGTGCCATAGGATTATAAATTGCAGGTGTTATTGTCTCTTCATATGTTTTGATATCCCCATCCTTTCTGTGACCACAAGCCAATATACTCTTAATGAAAATGAAAAACTATCTATCTGTTTTCTGTTTGTATTAACAGAGCAGTTCTCTGACTCTGGTTCTAATGGTTGCTTCCGCAGCCATTGGAGGAACTCTTCAGTATGGCTACAACCTCGCTATAATGAATTCTCCCACAACTGTAAGTTTTTGTTGTTGTTGTTTTTTGTTGTTGTTGTTGTTCTTACTCTGTGTCAGCTCTACAGTCAAATATGCATCTGTATGTACAGTACATAAACAGGCTGAGAAGGGTCAAGTGTGCATGTTAAAACAGCGTTAAGTACCACATGCCAGCATAGATATACATCGCCAGTCAAAAGTTTGGACACACCTTCTCATTTAATGGTTTTTCTTTGTTTTCATGACTATTTACTTTGTGGATTCTCACTGAAGGCATCAACACTATGAATGAATACATGTGGAATTATGTAGTAAACAAAAAGTGTGAAATAAGTCAAAATATGTTTTATATTTTACATTCTTCAAAATAGCCACCCTTTGATTACAGTTTTGCACACTCTTCTCCTTCTCTCCATGAGCTTCATGAGGTAGTCACCTGAAATGGTTTTCACTTCACAGGTGTACCTTGTCAAGGTTAATTTGTGAAATTTCTTGCCTTCTTAGTGGGGTTGGGACCATCAGTTGTGTTGTTCAGAAGTCAGGTTGGTACACAGTTGACAGCCCTATTTGACAACTGTTAGAATCCATATTATGGTAAGAACCAATCAGCTAAGTAAAGAGAAACGACAGTCCATCATCACTTTAACAACTGAAGGTCAGTGAGTCTGTAAAATTGCAAAAACCTTGAATGTATCCCCAAGTGCAGTCGCAAAAACCATAAAGTGCTTTGATGAAACTGGCTCACATGAGGACCACCTCAGGAAAGGAAGATGAAGAGTCACCTCTGCTGCTGAAGATAAGTTCATCCGGGTCACCAGCTTCAGAAATCACAAGTTAACAGCACCTTGATGCATGCATGGTTCCCACTGTGAAGCATGGAGGAGGAGGTGTGATGATGTGGGGTGAAGACACACTGAACCAGCATTGCTACCACAGCATCCTGCAGCGACATGACATCCCATCCAGTTTACGCTTAGTTGGACCATCATTTATTCTTCAACAGGACAATGACCCCAAACACATCTCCAGGCTGTGTAAGGACTATTTGACCAAGAAGGAGAGTGATGGAGTGCTGCGTCAGATGATCTGGCCTCCACAGTCACCTGACCTAAACCCAATCCAGATGGTTTGGGATGAGATGGACCACAGAGTGAAGGCAAACGGTGCTCAGCATCTCTGGGAACTCCTTCAAGACTGTTGGAAAACCATTTCAGGTGACTACCTCATGAAGCTCATGGAGAGAATGCCAAGAGTGTGCAAAGCAGTAATCAAAGCAAAGGGTGGCTATTTTGAAGAATCTAAAATATAAAACATGTTTTGACTTATTTCACACTTTTTTGTTTACTACATAGTTCCATATGTGTTCATTCATAGTTTTGATGCCTTCAGTGAGAACCTACAATGTAAATTGTCATGAAAATAAAGAAAAAACATTAAATGAGAAGGTGTGTCCAAACTTTTGACTGATAGTGTACATATACACTGACACTTTGGTAAATGAATACTGACTTCTCTACATGTGAACAGTGTTCTGTGCTGCCTGTATGAGCTGCATCTCTGTTATTTCACATTTGGGTCACAGTGTAATCTGGCACAAAATAAATTAGTTTCCTGGCCTCTGTGATTAGTAATTCTTATTGTAGTGTGAACAGTTTTATTGTGCTGTAGAAACTCATTCTGGATGCAAGATTTTTCCTCAGTGGTTTGTGCAGCTGAGCAACTGCGCTGATGAATACAGTGCACAACTTTCATCAACAGCAAAACAATTCTGCGCTGGCCCATAGATATGAATATTTTATTCTGGTCATATGAAATTGCACAATTAACATCAAGGCTGTGCTGAATGTTGAATTGTCTTGAATTAAACCCAAGTGTAAACAGACAAATTGACACGAACCCACAATGGCAGAAGTAATACGTCTCAGCTTTAACCACTGCTCTGTTCACATGCATGTTTGTTGTTAACAAGGTAAAACTTTAATGGTTGACTGTCTTGTTGTAGTTTATTCAAAAGTTCATCAACGAGACATTCCTAGAACGCTGGGACATCCAGCTGGAGGATTACCAAGTGACATTGGTCTGGACAATCGTTGTCTCCATCTTCTCTTTGGGGGGTTTTGCTGGAGCTCTTATTGCAGGACCAATGACCATCCGCTTTGGGAGGTAACATTAGATGCTGCTTGGATGTAAATAAGCACAGAAGGTGTAATTGCAACATGCAGGGAGTGAATGATCAACATGTTGAGACACACATGTATGAATGAATGAGGAGATTGTTCATTTACTTTACTCTAACATTTGTACATGTGTCTGAGGCCCTGAAGATTATGTTGAACATTTATACACATGTATCAGTCAGGCTTCAATACTTCAGTTTTGCCAAAATGGACTCTAAGAAATAAGATTGGCACGATTCTCTCTTTTCTGACTGTCGACAAATCACATGATGGAACCAAATGCCCATTTCAGCGCTTCTAAACCCAAACACACTGGTTAAATGAAGCAATACATTCTCAAAAAACACATTTTGATTTTCCATTTTGCCAATTATTAAACACAAATGATAATCCACAAACAACAAACAACACAATATTCATGTCACTTGCCCAAATTGAAAAGTCTTGACCCCAAATAGACTCTGAGTAATTAGAAAATGTGTCTTTTTTCTCTCTTTAAGGAAGAAATGTCTGCTGTTGAACAACATTTTTCTAATGAGTGGTGCACTCTTGGCACTGACAAGTAGAGCTGCCAAGTCATTCGAGATGATCATTATCTCACGTGTCCTGGTTGGAATAAATGCTGGTATGTCACTAAATATTTGTTTTCTGCATCAGTTGTACTATTAGATTCCCATTTCATATTATATATCCATTGTGCATGCAGAACAACTAACCTGAATGTTAATGTGAAAATAGATCCATGTTGAAAGTAATAATAATAATTAAAGAAAAATATAAATGAATTCACAGAAAGCCTTTTTTGTAGGAATCAGCATGAATGTGCAGCCCATGTATTTTGGAGAAAGTGCACCAAAGCACTTACGAGGAGCCATCTCCTTGTCATCAGCTGTTTTCACAGCATTCGGGGTTGTGTTAGGACAGGTGGTGGGACTCAGGTAGGTTCACAGTGTAACTTAATTCATTAAAATAGGCTAATCTTTTGCTGGGAAAAAATGTGTTATGTGAATTTAAATGTTATCTGCAGTAACACTCTGGATTATTTATTTAAAGAGAGATTTTGGGCAGTGAGGCGTGTTGGCAGTACCTTCTAGCCAGTAATGCCGTTCCTGGCCTCATTCAGCTCCTGACCTTGCCGTGGTTCCCAGAGAGTCCCAGATACCTGCTCATCGACAGGGGGGACAAGGAGGCTTGTATCAACGGTGGGTACTGCACTGTGTCAACCAATGGTGGAAGTTAATCCAGTGCTGTAATGTAACTTTAGAGATTAGGGCCCTTCCAGTTAATTATCTCATGTCCCTCCAGATTTATTTTGTGACACCTTTAATAGGGGTAATACTCCACTGTATTACCAGATCATAGAAACAGTCAATTAAGCTGTCTCTACATTGACTGTCTGCAAGCTTAAAATGTCACATATGCATTAATGCATCACTATCAGCGATCTAACAGCATGATAAGGGCAATGTATCAGTCACAGAGGCTGTTCTTATGTATTTTTAAAATCTTTTTCTGATAGCTGCTTCTGCTTCCTACGTCTGAAGGTGTTTTTGAATGCAAGACCTTTACTTGTAATGAAGTATTTTTGCATTGTTGCAGTGCTGGCACTTTAACTCAAGCATAAACCGTTGGTGTTTGATCCATCACTGCTCATATGTGTTTTTAAAATGAGCTAATTCTCAGATATTAAACATGTGCTTTTCTCTTGGTCAGCTCTGAGACGTCTGCGAGGCTGCGAGGTCCAGAGCAGCGAGCTGGATGAGATCCTGCAGGAACAGGCCGAAACCAAAGGCATGAGGCCCAGGCGACCCTGGGAGCTTTTCACCGACCGCTCTGTACGCTGGCAGCTCATCTCCGTCATGATCATCAGCAGCGCCATGCAGCTCTGTGGCAACGACTCGGTAAGAAGAATCGGCAAGAATGGCATCATCAGTACCGTGACCTGAGAGTGAGATATATAGTGCATGTGTTGGGCTCCGTGAAGGTACGACTGACTGCAGCACATTGTTATATAACCCATGCAGATCAGTGTAACTGATCCCAAGTACAGAAACAGTATCACATGTTCTTTTGGCCACAGTTTTCCTACGCTAAGTTGGGAGGATGATTGGAAATTTGAGATGATCCATCAGCGGTTCCTGTCGTGTCAGGGTTTCTTTGCGTTCCTGCGGGTCACATCAATAATGTATGATGGTGACGAAGGATCATCTCTCATCGTAATGCTCAATGAATAATAAGTGAAGGCAGATTATTGTTTTGGACATTATTTTATTTTATTTGTTTCATTTTTGCCCTTAATAAATGAATGTTCAGAACATTTCTGGACTTCATTTTCTGAGCTACAAGATGCTTTGTCACCAGAAAAGGCTTTTGACCACATGCTTGGCAGTTTTGAAAAGGGAGCTGGGTATTAACACAATTCCTCTATGTACAAATACTGGCTTAATCAGCTTATCATAGTATTTAAACACTTGTGGCAAGCAATGATATTTTTCACATCTTCTGTTGTTTCTGCAGATATACTTCTATGCGTCATACGTGTTTAAAGAGGCTGGAATATCCGATGATAAAGTCCAGTATGTCACAATCGGCACAGGGACGTGTGAATTCACAGCCTGTATAATGTGTGTAAGTATCCATCATTAAAGCTCTTGTTATGTAACCAGCTTGAGGCAGAGAGAGGCTGTTGTTTGCATTCTTATTAAAGCTTTAATGCAGGAGTGAGAATAGTTCCCAGTGGTGTGCATACACTTGGGTTTTATATTTCTTTTCACTGTCTGGAACACTTACGTAATGTTACATTAGCAAGATATTACAACGATTTACAGCAGGATGCACATTTTCCCATCAAGCAAGCAAGACATTAGAAAACAACGAGAGCAGATTAAGCTGCTAAACAGTAAAAACAATGACAATAAATCACTTGAGACAATGATGTCATGTCCAAGGAACAGTTTAAAAATTGAAATCAACACAAAAGGGCTGCAAACCTTCTAACGGGGACCAGAATAAGTCAGATTATATAAAAGTCTATGAGAAAAAGGTTATTTCTCACTTGATGTACTTCCTCAGTTAACATTTTCCTAATGAGTTTATGGTCTCACTTTCTAGTTTCAAGACATTTTAAATCCAGCATAGTGTTCATTTTGTAAAGTATGGTCTTATTTGGAGGAAAAAACACTGAAGCAGGGTTTGTGTTGCGTTTGCGTTTTTGCTGGTACAAAAGCAGACACTGAGGCGCGACTGAAGTTAAGAGGTTTATTGAGAACAAGGAAAATAATTAAGGGAGCTTCCTGGTGGAGAGGGAGAGTCTTTGCCTGTGAGATGAAGGAGATGTGGAATTGAGCAGAGGAAGAAGTCTTGAACATAGAAATAGCACACAGAGGCGGTGAGTCGAGTTCTGGACGCAGAAAGCAGCGGCAAGCAAACACAAAAGAGAATTAGCCATACACTACCACACATTTAGCTGAAAAGAGACTGCAGAACTGGTGTCTTTATACTGTGGAGGGTGATTAGAGGATGAGCTTGATCGTTGTGCAGGAGTTCTGATGGATGTCAGGCCTACAGCAAATACAGAGCAGAGAAGGCAGGGTGAAAGAGAGAAAAGAAAAAGACACAAAACACTTCAAATGCAGTGTGTTTTAGGGCAAGGCCACCTTTTGGTTGACAGGTCGCTGCCTTATCACAAGTTCTCAATCAGATCTACCCTTTAATTGTTATTTAAATGAAGGGTGTCATTTAGTTGACGCTGACTTAAACCGATGACTTAAAGATGAGATATTTCATTTTTTAAAATACTTGTTGCCTCAACTTTGCTCTCGTCAAGTCTCTTCCTCGCCAGCTTATATCTTAAATTGAAGGACAAAGACACAAGGAGAGGAGTCGATGAGAAGAACCAAAGATGTGCGATGAGTGAAATGAGATTAACCCCTAAGTAGTGATATCCAAACACCAAGCTTGAGGTTTCCCACACACCAATGAGTGACTTTCATATACAGTCCATGGCTACAGGCAGGACACAGTTAGCTTAGCTTAGCACCCAATGATGAACAGCCAGCCTCACCCCAGTTATAACAAAATCCATCTACTACCAGATCTAAAACTCTCTAATGGACATGTTATATCTCAACTATTTAATTCGATCAAAAATCAGAATGTTAAAGCTGAAATATCTTTTGGTTGCCTGGCAACTTCATGGTATAGATAAGACTTAAGGAAGCACTAGAGTACCCACATAACCCTCCCTCATAAAAACTACCAGTTGTTGGTTTTACAATCTGTTTTTTGCATGGATTCATCGGAAAAGATAGAATGTGAGTTTTCTGTAAGTTACTGTAGATTTGCTGGTTGGCAGATCTCATTACCCTCAAAGCAGGCAGATAAAGTGTTTCCCCCATGTTTCTACCATTGTGCTAAGCTAAGCTGTGCTCCCATCAAGTGAGACAGACTGCAGCTGCTCAGCCAGAGGCCAGAGTCAGAGCCAGAGTTTTCGACATAGCTTTGATATACCATATGTTTGCTCTGAGCATGTTTGCTGTACTGTATTATACTGTTAGCAGTGGTGGCTCAACATGGGCCTTGAAATCCCAGCACCATCTGCCGCTGTTGGGCCCTTGAGCAAAGCCTTTAACGCTATCTGCTCCAGAGGTGCCACATTATAGCTGACATGCTCTGACCTGTACTTCATAACAAAGCTGGGTTATGCAAAGAAAAAGAATTTCACTGATCTTTATTGTGTAAGTGGTGAATAAAGGCGTCTTCTTCTTCCAGTTTAGTGTAACTTCCTGATTCATTCTTCACCCATTCAGTTGTCACTGCTACTGCATCATCGCTACCTTACTCTGAAGTTGCAGCTGTAATTTGAAAGAAGAACGATGTCTGATGAATGTTTTGATGCTTTCAGAACCTGCTGGTAGAGCGTAAAGGTCGACGGTTCATGCTGATGGGAGGCTTCATCCTCATGACCATCTGGGCTGTTGTCTTCACCATCGCTCTGTCGTTTGAGGTGATCGTCTTAATTAACCAAATCAGTCTGCCTTCTTCAATTACATCAGTATGGACTAGACTGTGTAAACAGTGAATATCAGTTCACGTATGTAACAGATATGTGTTTACTATGGTGAACTACGTAGTGAGTTTTAGTGTCAGAGGTCAGCTGTACTGTGAGTGTTAAACTTACTCTGCAGGTTTCACCAGACTGACTAAAAACATTTTGTGAAGTTTTATCACCAGTATGTCATATAAGAATTGTTGGAAATTGAAGACTAGGAGGCATTATGAGTCAACATCAGACAAAAGTTGATAAAAGAAGGAAATTGTTGAAATATCGGCTATATTACCTGAATGGGAAAACTACTGTCAGAACAGAGAAGCGAGTTACGAGATGGTTTGTTTCACAGCTATGCAAACTTATGTTATTAAAACTCTATACTTATAATCTTTGAGAAATAAAAGGGTCAGTGTGCTTGATCTGCTTTCTTTCCTTCTCACCTGTGAGTTGCTCACTACTTTCCTTCCCTTCATGCAATCAGCACTACATATCCTGGATGCCGTACCTGAGCATGGCCTGCATCTTCACATACATTCTCAGCTTTGGCATGGGACCAGGTCAGTCACATTTGTTTTTAAATCTGGATTTTGCTTGATTACAAAATGTCTCAAGATACAATAATCAGATTTGTATATGAATGACAAAATGCTTGATTTATTCTTTTGTCAGTGACTTGTGTAAATGTGGTCGCTGCTGTTTATCATTTCTCACAAGATCTTACTAACTGCCAAAGCTTTATAACTGCACATAAGCTAAACTTAAATGCTGAAGATGATTTGTCATCTAATTAACCTTTGAGTTCAACCATTGACATAAAAACTAATGTTACTTAGGATGATAGAGAGTAAAATCTGTGCTATACTAAATCTTAAAGGTTTGCTTCCAATGTGAAGCAACTGCATCCTGTGGTATTTTAAATTCAGATATATTACAATAATGTGTAAAAATATGATGAAGCTTGTAGAATCCTCATCTTTACCGCATAAATGAGTGAAGGAGTAACGTATTATTATAATACAATTTATGTGCGATTCATTGAAGTTTGATCTCCAAGCAAACACTGAAATGAATTTTTAATGCAGCTTTTAACCATGATAAACAATTTACTGCTATTTCTCAGATTTACTCTGTTTTGTTAAATTTGAGATATTATCTCGGGAAGTCACATAAAAGGTTTTAACGTTCTTGTCTGGGAGAAAAAGACACCTAAACATTTTCCACATCAAAAATATGTTTGTATTTTAGTCTTTTTGTTACGGCAGGTTCAAGTGGCTCAGGAGCAGGAAATGAAACAACACCAGCATGAACGTTTTAAAAATGCTTTTATTCACAACAACAAAAAAAAAAAAAACTCTATACAGGAACGGGAACTAGAATCTTAGACAAAAAAAAAGAACTAAACTACTACTAGAACTCAAAACAAAACCATCTAGAGGTACAAAGGAATAACTACATAAACATAGAAACTGAAACTAAGGTTAACCCACGTATGTTAACACCAAGGTAGGGAAACAACTGAAAATACAAAACTAACCCAGCCTAGACTACCAGTAATTATGAGCTGAAACCCCAGACTAAAGTTATCCTATGCAAAGCATAAAACACATTAAGTTAAATACAGAAAGCTTATTTAATTTGACATTAACAATACAAAGAGTCTGGTGATACTAGGGCTTGGAGACTTAGCTGATGAGCTGAGAACAGTCCTTTTGGTTTGGCTTCATCCAGAACTCTCCCTCCTGGTGTTCGCCATGTGCTTGGTAAGTTGGTGTCAGTAGAACCCGGTCGTGGCAGATGTTTCCAGAGAAAGTCCTCTTTCCAGGTGTACGCTGATGTTCCCAGGTTAAGCTGGCGACAGGTGGAGATCTTCCGGAGAAGAAGGCAGAATCGGTGGTAGGGCGGAAAACCAGCAGACAAAGGAACCCAGGCAACTCAGCAGGCAGGAATCAGCTTTCTAAACACAGAAAACAGAATTACTGGCAGTTCTAGGCTGGTGGCAAAAACAGTTCTACTCCCAGCACTAACTGGAGAGTAAATGACGGTCCAGCTTCGAATGACTGGTGCCATCTGCTTTTATAGAGATGCTCAGAGACCAGTCACTCAGCTCCACCTGCAGCTCGTCCGCTGATTACGATGCAGCACACCTGCTGCCAGCTTCACCACACACACCTAGGAGAGAGAGAGAGCAGGAAGCACTACCACAGCCCACAGCCTTAAGCTGTGACACTTTTACAATATGTAACCATGAAATACTTAATACTGCATTTAAATGGACTAAAAATAGTATTATTTCTACAGACATTTGCCATTATCTCAAACTGAAATTATGCATGTTAAGACTTGAAAAATGTTTTTAACAAAAATTAAGTTAAATTGATAAAGTCAAATCACAGAAAAAAAAATGTATTTGACAGATTGTTCAGCTCAGAATCTATATTTTTACAAATAGCGTTTCATTCTTTTACAATGTGTGAACATAAAAGTGCACTTTGTACAGTTACCTATATAATTATTTTGCAGATACCATTGTTTCACACATTTTTCACTTACTAGGTTTTTTTCTTTTTCTTTTCAGTGTAAGCCATGCTAGTGTGAAAGAATATTTCTAAATATCTGATAAACTCTGACCAACTCAGTATATTTTTGTTTTGTCTTTTTTCTCTCAGCTGGAGTGACTGGGGTTCTTCCCACGGAGATCTTCAACCAGACCGCGAGGCCTGCAGCCTACATGATCGCTGGCTCCATGATGTGGATCAACCTGGGCATCGTCGGAATGATCTTCCCATTTTTAGTGGTCAGTCTGTCATGATTACTACCACGCAGCTTGTGAAAACAGTTGTTTTAACATCTTCTGTGGCTCAGGAAGACCTTTGTCATGTCTGGTGTAGATTCTGGAGGTGCAATTGAATTACATTTACATTAAGAGAAATGTACTATTTTTGTAGTTCAGGCCACACAAGGGCATAAAAGTCACAATGTTTCGGTCTCTGATGCATCAATTTGGACCATTCTTTTGTTATCCTACACCTTGAAATTTAAATTAGTCAAATAAAACTATGTAATAAATAATACTGTAGAGTCTTAACCTTAATATTTAAACTCTCATTTTCCTGTTGGAAAACACTTTGTCTCAATGTCGTGTTGTTATGAATGTGCTGCTGTATAAATAAAAATTACTTGACTGGACTTGACTAACTGTAAATATATAGTCGAAATATAGTTACTATATTTTGTACTTGAAGCAAAACATAAAAACGATTCTGAAGCGAGACTTGGCACTCAGCTTTTTAGTCAAAGGCACCTTCTAGCACCTCCCAGAGTTCAGAGTCTGAAACTGCAGAAATATGTGAAACGTGAGGATACTGTTGGCTTTAAATCCACTTCTTTTCCTCTTTCTGATATTTCTGAGGCTTTAGTTTATTCCCAACAATAGAAACAATTTCCTTAAAATCGTTGAAGAAACATGCTGAACTCTGTACACAAACATAAGTAGAAATCACTGCACGTCTAACAGTTTTTTGTCCCCTTCTCTTCACAGAGCGAGCTGAGCCAGTACTGCTTTGTGCCTTTCGCTGCCGTCTGCGTGTTGTCTGCGCTGTACATCGGCCTGTTTCTGCCTGAGACCAAAGGAAAGTCTCTGTCAGTCATCACACGTGAATTCCACAAGCTCAACTTCAAAAACCAGGATAAGAACTTTGAATCACAGCCTGAAGCTCAGTATCAGCTGGGTGAAGTGTGTCATTCCACGGCCTTGTAGAAGAACTTTCTCTCCTGAATCACACAATCCTGTTGACTTTATGCCCCACTTTGGCCTGATCTCCTGCCGCTGGAAGATGAAGGAGCTCTGAGAGGAACTTTCATATCACCGAAAGACACATAGATCCACTCTAACTCCTTTTTCTGGAGTATATTCTCAATGAGGAGAAATGCTCATTTAAAGGATTCATCCTTGGCATTTTCGCACGATTTGTTTTGCTGCTTTGTGTCCCTGACTGATATGAAACAAAAGTTGAAAAACTGCTTTATATTAAGCTGACATGATCTGGAACACACAAAGTGATGATCTTATGTTATCAGACACAACTGAACACAAACATTTGCCGTCACAGTGTCTGAAAAAACATCTCATTTATTTTAAAGGGCTTTTTTTATATAAAGAATCGCGTATTACTGTCTTGCTATCAAAAAGCAATAATTTTGGTCTGATTTTTTTTCCAGTTTTTATCATTTAAGTGGGCTGCACAGTAGCTTGGTAGTTAGTAGTGTCGCCTTGCAGCTAGAAGATCCCCGGGTTGGCCTGGACCTGGGATCTTTCTGAGTTTGTATGTTCTCCCTGTGCATACGTGGGTTTTCTCCAGGTACTCTGACAGTCCAAAAACATGCTGAGGTTAACTGATAATTCTAAACTGTCTGTAGGTGTAAATATGAGTGTGATTTTATTTGCCTCTGTGTAGCCCTGTGTCCAGCTGTCTCCTGCTTTCGTTCTAAGTCAGCTGGCATAGACTCCAGCACCCCCGTAACTCTAATGAGGATTAATCAGTGTGTAGATGATTGATGGATGCATAATTTAAGCGGACAAAGAAAATTGTTTGTCACTTTGTTAAGCAGAGTGATAGATGACTATCTTATCAATCCAAGCAGGTAAATTAGTCTTTGCTTTATATTGTTATATGAAGGGCAAAGGTCACAATAAGGAAGCTGCACATCAGGACTTTCTACAGGATGCTGTACTTCTTCTTGTTTGGCAAACAGCTGCACTTGAGACAAGAATGTACGCAGATAAAAGCAAAACCGCACTCGTAGTTAATTTACACCTTGTTAAGTACAAGCTGTCCAATTGCATCAGTTCGCACACTTCATTCATGCAATAAGGTACCATGGTGTTAAACGTTAACACTTTTAGTAGAGACTGAAGTTAGTAATCTGCTGTTTTTACAAGAGTGAAACGTGTAATTGTTTATGTTGAATATTCATGGCATTCTTGTTGTCTTAATGAATAAAGAAACTATCTTTCATTGACAGTAATTTCTGCCTGGGAAAACTTATTTGTCTGACTTGGTACATATTGTTGAAAGATGGACTTCAATATATTTTTGCTTAATTTAAACAGTCAGTCTACAATCACACTCACTAGTTTTTTTACACAAGAGCATTTGGCATTAAAAACATCCAGATTTTTTTTTTTTTTAATACGGGGTGTTTAAATCATCAACAATTTGACATTAATGGCTTCATCCCTTTTACTCTGTTTGTACCAGCTATATGCATTATTCTGAAATAGTTGAATAAAACCATCACAAAATTTAAAATTGAAATTGCAGCGTCTTTAAAGATCAATCATTTTAAGCTGCAGTTTGAGGAAAATGGAAAATGTGTATACACTGATGTAAAAAATCATTAAGAATATATAATATAATTGATTACACCAAAACATCTTCTTTCTAAATACTTGATTAATTATATGGCTTTAGTTACGTAATGCAACGTGCAACAAAGAACTGAAATGCTAAATTAAAATAGGAAAATCTACAGAAAAACTCAAAATTTCTCTGATTGCAGTTGTAAAACTGTACTCGATGCTGCACCACTGAAGGAAGTAGCTTCCATTAAAAGTAACTCCTGTTGCAATTCAAGCTAGTTGACAAATAGTCCTGTTGCAAATCAATATGAATATGCAGGTAAGGAAAAAACGTCCTCTTGTTTTAAGGATAAATATCAGACGAAAGGTGTAAAAATACAGAAAGATGCTGAAGATTTGATTTTTCTGTCCAGACAACTACAGAAACGATGTTCATTCTAGTGGGTGTAATGGTGCATCCAAAAAATGCATTCATGTGCTTCATACAGTAAATCAAGGGAACATGTGAGTTTGTTACACATCGTGGGAGGATCTTTGACATGTTGTTTGCACATGTGACACATGGAGGAGACACTGTCCACATGACAGCAGCTTTCTGCTCGAACCATACAGTGATTACTACAAAATTATGGTAGTTGCAATAGTTGGATTATATTCCTTGTGTTATATTTCACTTTGGCCTGGATAGTTGTCATTTGTTGGTGTAAATACAAATTTAGTGCACAAATTTGTAAACATGATGCTGATACGAGCATTAAACTGAGGCAAGCCCAGCATGATCTGACTGGTCACAATATCTTATGCAACTCTGAGCTCATTTGAGTCAAAGACTTGTTTTTGCTCGGCTGCATAATCGTGTTTTTCATGCTTGAGAGGTCTAGAAATGGTTATTATAGCAGGTTATTGCATATACATAGGAGGTGAGTAACTCCATTTTTACTACCACTTTTACTTGTATTAAAGGTTCTAGATAAAGTCTGATTGTTTGATTGAAGATGTAAATGAAAAAAACAATCTATGTAAATCCATAGTAGATTTCCATTTAGAACAATCAGTAAAATGTAATGTAAAGTTCCTTTTGTATGTGTGTTTCATTTGATTGTAAAATGAACTGTAATTCGTAAATATCAGGCACCTGTGGGAGACATGTTTAAAAAGTTAATAGTTCACATTTGTCCTGCAGACATTCAGACGACTCAGTCACCGGTGTTAGTCCAACTCTCAAGATGCTTCATCTTACTGTTCCCATAATACAACCTGACTTTGCCTTTTTAACACTCTCATTTCATTTAAAGTCTAACTGAATCTAATGAGTGTATGTACTATATCTCCATAGGTTACTAATGATGTACAGTGTAAAAGCCCCTCATGGCCTCACATATGCAGCTAGTAATTCATCCTCCCACGTGCACATCAGACCTCAATGTCCTTGCTCCTCTGTTTGTAACAAGTTGTAACAACTACAACAACCAAACCAGACAGATCAGGTTTAATCTAGTGCAGCGTCTGGTCATCCTGATTGCACATGTCAAAACACGACGATCTCGCTCTAACAGCATAAATGGACAACTAAAATCTATTGATGTGTAACTTTGGGTGTGATCCGTCATATATGCTGCTCCTCCACTCTTTGTGCAGCCAGGATCTCAGCAGCTGGTGCGAAATATGGAGCAGACATCAAAAAGGGTAAGTGGACCTTGTTGAATTGTAGCTTTATTATTCTGTGTTTACAGCTCATTGCTAAATTAGACGCATCATATCATGAAATTTTCCCAATTAAAACACAACACACAAACTGTAGGTCAAGGCAACTTTTTTATTATGTTTCTCAAATGCACTTTTAATGATGAGAGCATCAAAAAGTAAAACTCACTCACTCGATTTGCATTTGCTCAGAGGTCGATGTCTAAAAACACTGACCCATAAAAGCTAAACTGTGAGTAGGTCCAATTTATTTTTCTTTATTTTACTTACATTGAGTAAAATAGCAACAGCACAATTTAAAGGTGTCGCTATATTTAGCAGCCCTGCATTCAAAATTAAACTATAGTAAAAGTTCAAAGGTTTTACTGGCAAAATGTAATTGAAATATCAAAAGCACCTATTGGGCAAACATACATATGTGCATGCAAGTTGCTCAGTTGTGCAACAACATGAAAAGCAATAATTGTTTTGTAGGATTTTAGGTTTTTCTTGCAGGATGATTCCTGAGTTTGTTTTGCTTACTAGTGCTGCACATGAACACCACAGCAGATAACACATAATGGAAAATAGCAACCCTTGATTTTTAACACTGCGTCAAACAGTCTAAGTAACTGTTTGATAAATGTAGCAAATTATTGGCTGTCTGAACTGTGGTGGATACAATAGCATGAATGAGAAAAACTCAAATTAATACCTCAAAACTGTACTTAAAGCTTTTATATAAGACTTCTGTAATGACTTCTGATGTCCAGGCATGTACCTAAAAACCAGCTTATGAGGTTTAAAAATATTCATCTGTACAATAAAGCAGCTTAAAGTTTAACAGTTGTTATACTTTAGAAAATTTATAAGACTTGTGTGTCTGTATTTATCGCAAGAAACTGCAGCTGTTTGGGTTATTAAACATCTTTAACAGCGTTGAAGAGGAAGAAACTGAAAATGACGTCGCACTGAGCATAGAAAAGGTTAACACAAGTGGATTTACACCTGTTGTTTATCATCATTGAAGTGCACCGTTCAATGAATCTGCACATACAATCTAATTATTGTAGCAAAGACTGAGGCTGCATAAATGATGTCTACTGTCAGCTGCAGTACTGGAGGCTCTACCTGCTGACGCTGGTGTTGGGAATTGGAGGCTCATTTCAATATGGAATCCAAGTTTCTCTCATCGCTTCTCCAGCAGTGGTAAGATCTCACTCAGAATCAGTATCTTTGTGTCAGACTGCTTCAAAGTGTGCAGTATTAAATGATCTATCTGCAGGGAAGGTCTCAAAATCTTCACAAGGTTTATCTTTCATGAAGTTTTTTAAAAAAGACGTCTTTCTTCAGAGTTTTATTTTGACATCACTTCATAGTTACTTAATTGATTCTTGTTGTATTTAGTATAATGTGCAGTGAAGAACTTCTGAAGGCCATACGTGTCTGCATCTCGCTCTGTAATGTTAAAGCTGAAGCTTGTTTGAGAAAAAAAAGGAAAATTTTGAAGAGTCAGAAACAAAAACAGCAAATGACAATAAATGTGTCAGAATAAGGACAATAAGGACAAAACTTTTATTAAGCACATTTCATACAAAGAGGAAACATCAAAGTGCTTTTCATGAATACTCAAAAAAAGAAGAGAATAAATGTTTCACATTCAAGTAGAAGGCCACAAGTCAAACAGAATTTCAATTTATGACGCTGAATATCACAATTGACAGAAGCTTTAGACACTACAGCAAACTGCTTCTCTATTATTCGACCTTTGTAACTGAAGGGAAAAACAGCATGAAAATAAAGGCAAAAAGTCAATATGAAAATCAAAAGTATAGACTGATAATACGAGCTTTAGTGGTTTATAGTTATTTTGACTGGATTTGACATCAGGTTTGGCCACTTTAGATGTCTCTTATTGTCTCTGACTCTCCTGCAGCACGTTCAAAGTTTTGTGAACCACACATGGATGTTGAGGTACGGAGCTCCGCTGGATGATTCTACCAACCAGCTCATCTGGTCGTTCATCGTGGCCGTGTTAAGTCTGGGAGCCTGGGCCGGAGCCATCCATAGTGGCAGCCTTCCAGTCCGTTATGGCCGGTAAGAAAGACACACACCCACCAGTATTTTGTTGCTTATTAACAGCAAACACTCAACAATAACTTGCTGACTTCTTTGATTATCAAAACCTGATGATCGTGTGTTATAGAGACAAAATATCAATGAAAACAATCAGAAATACATTTTATTGTTCACCTGATGATGCTCATTTGCACCTCTGTACATAATCAAGGGACTTTTTTCTTAAATGTTCAGATCAGTCACAATATTAAAACCACTGACAGGTTTCAACGACAGTGAAATTCACTTAAGCCAGACAGATAGAGATTTTCAAATCCAATGGACTTTACTGCTTTCAGCAAACTACTGTTTCAATACTTCTCCCACAATCAATAGAAATATTCTTTGCCACAAATTTGCATGATTCAGAATTGTTTCTTTAGGGTACATGCAAATTAAACTTTCTCTGGTTTGTCAAACACAAACGTATTCATCAGTCTGGTTTGTTATTTGTTGGCTTTAGAAGTATCGGAAACCAGAAAAGCAATTAGATTTTTAATTTGAATAAAAAAACAAACAAAAATTTAGCAGATTTAAATGAGTTCCAGCCTGTAGATAACATGTATGGTTTGTCAAAAAGCATTTAAGGAACTTCGTGGGAATAATGAAGACTGGAAGTAGCAAACCAAGCTTTGTCAAACTATTCTTTTAATGAAAGATGTCTTCACAGTTTACAAGTGTAACTCACTATGCAAACATTCATGAGAGATGCTCATAAACTGATATGTGGTCAGAAAACAAGCTTCCCTGGACTTAATTTAATCAAACCTTTGTGGTTTCTTCTCATCCTGCAGGAAAAAAGCTCTTCTGATTAACAATGTTGTGGCGATCGTCGCTGCCTTGCTCATGGTCTTCAGCCGCATGGCCAGGTCTTTTGAGATGATCTTGTTGGGCAGATTTCTCTACGGATACAATGTTGGTATGTTAGGATGATGTGTAGTGTTTGTGTTTTTCTTCAGTGTTTTTTCTCTTCTTTCTTCATCTTGTGTCTGTCCGCAGGTCTCGGCCTCAGTGTTCACCTCATGTACCTCGGGGAAAGTTCTCCAAAGAAACTCAGAGGTTTCATGACCCTCACAAGCTCAATCTTCATTGGTTTTGGGAAAGTCATGGGTCAGATAATTGGCATCAAGTAAGAACTAAAACTTTAAAGCACATGTTCACTAATATCTAAACCAGAGAAATGGCATTAGTGAAGACAAACCAAGTAGAAAAACTCCCTTACTGAGGCCAGATTACATTTGTGGCTGCAAATATTGTTCTGGCATGTGTCCAGTTAGTTGTTTCCTTCCATAATTAAACTCTTTTTCCTTCCCCAAATCAGATACAACAATTTGTAGAGCTTGTCTTCCCAATTAGTAAATAGCACAACCTGATCCAGCCAGTGCAGTATTTTTTGTTTTTTCATTGTCAGCGTTTTCCTTGTTCAGTCTTTTTCTAACCTGTCTTTGTTTTGTGCTCTGTGCAGAGAGATCATGGGCACAGAAGAGATGTGGCCATATCTCTTAGCCGTTAGTGGGATTCCTGCCATCCTGCAGTTTGTGTTGCTGCTATTCTTCCCTGAGGCCCCTCGATACCTTTATATAGATAAAGGAGACACTGAAGGCAGCCAAAAAGGTGAGTCGCAGCAGCAGACTCACAATCTGAGTATATACATCAGTCAACCACAATAGTAAAAAACCTTTGATTTTGGCATCCATGTTGATGAGACTTAGACACCCAAGTAAACATCCCAGAACAAACACACTTCCTCATGCAGATGGTAATCCCAAATGTCACTGGCCGACCCCCACAGGAAAATACACCCCACCACATCACAAAAACATCAAATGATCAGGAACATCTTGAGGAACATGACAATCGCCCAAGATGCTGGTTTGACCTCCAAACTTCCTAGACCCCATTCTGATCAACCATCAGCAGGATGCAGTGGAACAAGTCTGATTCATAGAGGTGCCACTGCACAACCCAGAGTACCCAAAGGATCCACTTCCAACGTCCTGGTGCCAGCACAATATTAGGCAGGTGCTCACAATGTTATGCCTGATCAGTGTAAATAATGTATTATGACCGTCTTAACAAGGTAAAGATGCTCCCTTCCAGTCGTACATAAAGTTTGTTGGACCAACAGATTTAAAAACTCATTTGTTCCTGCTCCCACAGTATTTTTAAACAGCACCCTGTGATTTCATATTGTTTTATTTATTTTAATCTATTTTATTTTTATTTAATTTTATCATTATATTTCATTTGTCTATAATTGATGAGGATTTTGTTATTTTACATTTATTACTCCGCCAAGGAACACGGTGGAGGTTATGTGATGATCGGCTAGTTTGTCTGTCTGTCTGTTAGCAACATTACTCAAAAACAGATTAACGGGTTTGAATAAAATTTTCAGGGAAGGTCAGAAATGTCACAAGGACCAATTTACTAGATTTTGGCAGTGATGCAGCTTATAGTCTAGATCCATGGATTTGTGAAAGATTTCTGTATCAATGCGAGATAGCAGCACGGCGTCACTGTAACCATGACAACAAGTGAACACTACGTCAGCTGCCTGCTGATGATCACATGAATGCAATCCTACTACAAATCCAACGCTGCAGACTTATGCAGACGCTCAGGACTTATCCATCGGAAATCATACAAGGAACAATTGATTAAATTGTGGGAGTGTTTCTGAGTCCCATCAGTTCGCACTGCCTGCTACATATTTAGGTCAGACCTAACAACACGTGTAACACACGCCTGTGCTCAACGCAAGATCATTTCGTTTGTGGGTACATCTATAGTAAATGGTCACATTCTATGTTGTGTCATTTGTAATCATCAATAACTAATAAACAAATGCGGCATTTACGCACAAAAAAATGTATTTCTGGCAATGACATATGGGGGAATGAACAGCTTTGGTGGAGTACTGCTCTCTGAGTGCTTTTCTAGTTTTATTGTATTTTTTTGGTCATATTTTTGGTCTACTGTGTGGTTTTAGAGTGTGGTGATTAAGTGGTGTACAACTGACTGCAAGACAAATTGCCCTAGACAAAAAATATTACCTTGAACATTAAAAACCAGATTTTCACAAGAGGTCTTTCAGTAAGTTTTTGAATGCATCACTCTTACATCTATTGTATATTGAGTGAAGTGTTAATAATTTCACGAAAGTAATGGGCCTGAAAACTTCTTCCCCCACTGAATTTGGACCATATATCTTATATAGAGGCTGGCTGCTTTCCATTATTTTCACTTCTACAATTTTCGCTCTGGTCAAGCAGGTTTGCAGACCTCTGTATTAAACCTTAATTTTTCAATTCTTGTTATCATCATATGTTTGTACTTCATGCGTGTGCCTACATGTGTTTAACAGCTTTACAGTGGCTGTGGCAGGAGGACAACCTGAAGCTGGAGCTGGATGACATGCAGAAAGAGAGACAGAGCACACAGGGAGAGAAGGCCAAGACCGTAAAGGATGTTCTCACCTCTCGCTGTGTCAGATGGCAGCTGCTGACTCTGGCCATCCCCTGCGCTGGTGTTCAGTTCTGTGGCATCAATGCTGTACGTTTGTTTGATGACTATGGAGTGAGAGCTGTTTTACAAAACATATTCTGGTTCCCTTTTATCCTGTGTGATGGCCTCTTATCTGTCATCCTCCTGTTCAGCTGTACTTCTACGCCTTTGACATCTTCCGTGAGTCGGGAGTGCCAGAGGACCAGATGCATTACTTGGCCATTGGTATTGGAGCCACAGAGCTCATCACCATCACACTGTGTGTAAGTGTCTGTAAAAGGAAGCACAAATTGGACTATTGGTTTTGTAAGCCAATGACGTCGGAAGGATGGAGTACAGAATGCACATAGAGTCACAGAGCTCAGTTTATGGACCTTTCCTATGCTTTAAGTTTGTCACATGTGGAAAAATAAGAAAAGTGACATGAACAGCAGCTTGTATTAGGAAATCTTCAATTATTCCAGGTTCAGTGGAAGCAGCCTTTGCATGAGTCTAAAATCCTTTGACATTCAGCAGAGATAAAGAGCTAAATGTGCAGCGTCTAACTGGCATGATTCGTAATCTCTGCATCACTGCTGTGTCTCAGTCATTCCTGATAGATCGTGCCGGCAGAAAGAAGCTTATGGGCTATGGCTATCTCCTGATGGGTGTCACCATGTGTGTTCTTACTGTCATGCTGTCCATCAAGGTAAACACAGCCCACACACTTCTCCTCGCTGTCATGCAGAAGATTAATACGAATGTTTCTCTTTCTATACAGGATCTGAATTCATGGATCCCATACGTGAACATCGGCCTGATCTTTTGTGTCATTTGCATTTATGGACTTGGACCTTGTGAGTGAAAAAAGTTTGCCGCTTATACATGTAATTGGATAAAGCTTATTGTGTCAGTGGCTTCTTGATGTTAAAATTTTCTTCTAGCTGGAGTGTCCATGGCCCTCCCTGCTGACCTCTTCCTACAAGCCTGGCGTCCTTCTGCTTTTGTGATCAGTGGAACCATCAACTGGCTCGGCATGTTCCTTGTGGGCATGTTGTTTGGCTACGTAGTGGTAAGACACCCACTGTGCATGCATATCTTTATATCTGTATTTATGTCACCCAGCTGTTTAATACAATCTGTTTTTGATGTACCCACACAGGAGGGACTCGGACAGTTCTGCTTCCTGATTTTTGTGGCTTATTCCATCTTCAGTAGCGCATTTATGCTATATTTTGTCCCAGAGACCAAAGGAAAGACGATGGTGGAGATCATGGAGGACTTCAACAAGCTGAATTACAAGAACAGGGCAGCTGATGTTGAAAAGACTGATGTTGCTCTTGCCACTAAACTTTAATTATTTTTTAGTTTTTTAGTTTTACATCAGTCGTTGTTTTTCGCCCCATAAACCACATCTTTCAGGGAACAGTTTTTCCATTTTTGTGTGTTATTTATTACTTTGAGCATAACCTTGAAATCAGGTCATATGCAAAAAGTGCTCACATTGATTATTGATCAGTGAAAAGTTTTACAACAGCCCCATTTATCTGTTTTTTTTACTCAGATTCAAGGAGCTCAAGTCCAGTGAAAACTCTTAAATGGTACAAAGGTTTGAGGTAAACTGCCCCACGCAAAATATGTCACCAAAGATGTAAAAATAATGTAATTTCACACAAAACAGGCCTTCTTAGGGATTAATAAAATGGTTAACTTCCATCGTTTCTGCAGCAATGGAAGTAAATTAAACTTTGAAAGTCAATCATGCAAACAGAGGAAGACAGACTGGTTTGTCAGGAGTTCATCCTACAGCAAGAATATGACCCAAACACGGAAAAAATAAACATACAGTGGCTTCAAATGATTTAAGATTAACTGATTTTATGAATTTATTTGGGAAGAATTGGACAATTTTTTATTTCTTGCCAAATTTGGAGATTTAAAAAAATAAAAATAAAACTTTTAAGGGAAAGTTTTAAGGAATTTTCTTCTTGATGATTTTGCAAATTTTTATACATTTGGGGAATTTTTTGCTGAATTTTTGGATTTTTTTTCAGACAAGGGAACAGTATTTTTTGGTGCCGTAAATGAGGACAAGAGGAGGGTTAAAACAGTGCCTTCATCCACAGGGCAGGAGGGATCACTGCATGGTTTGTTGAAAAATTGAATGAATCATTATTTGAAATCACCAAATGAGGGACTAACTTTTGGATAAATTTCCAGTAAATTGGAGAATTCATGAAACATCTCACCAAGACACATTACAGTGTTCTTTCTTTTAATTTGTCACCCAGCTGATATATAAACAAGCACATGGGCTTACTGTTTCAGTATCTACCAGCAATGATTACAAGACAAAAGTTAGGAGATTTTCAGTTGCAATTTATTTGGTGCTCATCTCTGTACCAAGAAGAGAGACGAGACTCAATAACAGAGTACAAAAACAAATATCTATAGAAAAGTAAGCTTATATTGAAATATGTCCAAAGACGTTATAACAAAACATGTAGCTCACATGTTTTAAGAGCAATCTTGTTGAGTACGATGATAAAATACCAAGTTAACATATTGTACATTTTGTGTTTTTATACAAAAGTGTCAATGCAAGTCACTCTGTACAATTCTTAACCTTTAGAAAAGAGGACCTTTTTTAATCCACTGCTGTGCACAATCAGTATTTGGAAGGCACTTTGCAACAGACCAAAAGCAGAAAGCAAAACCATTTAGGCATAAAGAATCGTCACAAAATTATCTTTTTCGTTTGAGTACCAACACAAGTGAAACATCTCAGTGGAAAAGAAGGAAAAAAACATAAAAAAAATAAAACAAAGGTTCATTATTTTCTTACAGCATCTTCCACTTGTTTTTAAATCATAATTAGAACAACGCAACCCTTATTACCTTTTAAGGAGTAAATACTAGTGCAGAGTGGATCAAAAAAGGAAAGAGACTTGGTCAGAGATGTGAGCCGTGCAGCTGGCAGTGTGAGCGCTACCAGAGCAGAGTGATAGTACAGTGAGCAGTGAAACGCTTACTGCCACCAACCAGTGATCGACATTCAGTCCGCAGCTCGCTCGCATGCCAGAACATGCATTTTACACTTCAAATGGCCATAACTTAACATCCCTCCACATAACAAGACAAGAAAAAAAATCTTTATATGTACAGGACCACCACTGACAAACACTGATCATATTGGTTGGTTCATATATATTTATATATATTTATAGTGTGTATATGGAAGGTATATACACTTGTTACAATCACAATATAACCATAAATAATATAGGAATGTACTGAATTCAACAGACTAAATTACTCACAAATAATAATTAAAACAGAAAGCAGGAAACACAGATCAAACACGGAAACAGACCCACAAATATACTCTGTTTTTACAGAGCCGTCACCACACACACACCGCCAGCCACTTCGCTCGTGGACTGAGCCTGATTTGCATCATGATACATGTTTTACAACATAAAAAAACCCCCACCAATCTATGACAAGTATGTCCATGTGCGAGTTCTATGACAGGTCCATATGACACCAAGTAATCACATCCTGGCTGCTTTGTAACTGTACTATGACATGTTGTAGATCTCTTGTCACAAATGGAACTGGAAGGCGATCGCCCGTCACTCCTGTGATTGTACGTATTCTCTGTTTCAGTATGTACAAGACCAAGACAGACTAGAGCATGACATGATTGAGAGAAGTCTTTATGTTTGGATTTTCATAACTGAAACAATAAATAGTACTGAAATTAGTCGAACCTGCAACTATTTTGACAATCAATTAATCATTTCGGTTATTTTTTTTAAGCAAAACATGTAAAACGTTGTTGGATTTCACCTTCTCAGCTGCAAACTTATTCCATTTTGCAATGTGTTAGCATACTGAATATCTTTGGGATTTGGACTGTTGGCCAGGCAAATAAAGCAAACTAAAAGACATCACTGTGGGCGCTGAGAATCTGTGAATGTCATGATTAACATTTTTTTAAGAAAACTGATTAATTTATCATGAAAATAACAGGCATTCATTATTGAGTTAAAAAAAATTGGTTAGTTGCAGCTCAAAACAGAAATAAACTTTACTTGCAAAGATCAATTTAGTGCAGAAGAATCCATTATGATGAAAATCTTTTTTTTGACCTGTTGATCTTCTTGCTTACCAGTTTAATCAATGAAGGGAGAAACTTCAAGACGAGAAACCAATTAAGGATAACAATCTATTTTCTTAAAAAAAGAGTTCAGGTGACCTACAGCAAAGTAAAAATGTGAATGTGAGGCTCCCGTTGCATAAATCTAAGGGAACTGTTCAGTTAAATTTGGTTTTAACACAGGAATGTCTTGTATTTAACACATACATGCACTGTAGGACAGCCAGACAGGCAGCTTGCTCCTTAACAGAGCGCCCAAACACACACAACACAAACAACTCTGAGAGGAGGAGGAAAAACTGCAAGTGATAAAGGTGAAGAAACGACAGAGAATTAAAGAAATCTTAATTTCTTGACTGTGTAAGACGTTTTGTCGGCCCAGAGGCTGGTGGATCAGGGTGTGAATCCCACTTCTAACCCTCAAGCTGTCTGTTGCACAACGCACACGTAACAAACACACATCTCCATTAAACATAATTTAGAGTGAAAATTAAGCAGAGTGAGCAAATCACAAGATTTTTGTTTGACAATTTAAAAAAAACTGTACACACAACCGAGGGCATGAATAAGTTAATAAAATATAATCTACATTTCTCAAAATATATACTGAAATATATACCTGACCTTGGTCCCTATTTCATGTACACAACTGATTTAACACCTAACAAAACCAGACTTGGAAACACTGTCCTTGTTGTGGGGAAAAGAAGCTCATTCCTGACAAGCTCAAGGCATGTTTCAAGACAGATTTTACATCCAAATTCATCCAAACTTGTTGGAAAAAAAATCCCATTTAATTTCAAAAACATCCCTGTACATAGCATAAGTCATAATAATAAATTGCATACTTTGTCTCTGCAATTATTCTTAGAAAAATTTATTTTACAAGTAATCAAATAAAGTCAAAAGATCAAGGGCTTTTTAAACTTTTTAAAAAGTGCTTCTTCACTATAATCCTGCAAACAGTGACTTCATAAGGTCCTTGACAAGTACCAGTGCTACTAAGAGGTCAGAAAACTGACACTTTCTTGGTGAAGCCAAAGGAAATTGCTTCTACAAAATTTGTCATAAAATGTGCCGTGAGCCTCTTAGGAATGTTTCTTCTTCAGCAATTAACAGATTCAAAGAAAATCGACTATCAAAACTGAGGCCAATTTCAATCCCTGTCCTTAAGAAAAGAAAATCCACCTTGGAAAAGCAAAGAATGAAATAAATACAAGAATTTAGCCCTCTTTGTTACTCTGAGGTAAAGACATCTGTTTATAGCCTTGAGAGGAATGAGGAATATGAAGCATTAAAAATCACTGTAATGGCCAAGGGTCGATTTACCAAGTACAGCAGAGCAGTTAAAGTGGGCGAGAAGACAACAATTACTCGTTTTAAGGACACATAATTCATCTCATGTCAAGAAACATTTGTGCAGCTGAGGAAAGACAAAGTCACCGCTAAAAGAAATACAACTTCAACAGATCAAGATCACTTAAAGGAAATAAAACCTTCATGTTGTTTCTTTGTTTAAAAAAAGAAAAAAGAAAAAGAAAAGATTAACACCAAACGCACACTTTTCATACTTTGAAAAAGTAGAAAAAGTAGGAATTATATGGCAGTCTTTGACAAAAATATTGAATACACATTAAGCAACGTGACAAACAAAAAAGTAGTCTTGAGGCAAAGTTATTCCCAAATACAGAGCGTCTTCTGTGGGCAACCCGGCTTTGTCCTAAGAACAAGAGGCTTTGCTGCAACTAACAAAGCCTCTAGCAAAAAAGTCACTTCCCTCCAAAGTCGATTCCACTTTGACCCGCCTCAGCATCCACCAGTGAAGAAGCAAAAGCAGACTGGACTATCTGAAAGCCAAAGGACTCGAGCAGAGACATGTTTTGTTGAGGGGAGAAGGGCGAGGTCAGGGAAGGGGGCATCTCACTTAAGCCCGACCCAGATAACCCCTGGGCCTTCTGAGCTTTGTGAACTCTGTGCTGGTGCTTGTTGAGGTAGGACTTGGTGCGGAAGGCTTGACCACAGATCCCGCAGTTAAACTTCTTCTCAGGGTCCGTCTTGGCTTTAGATCCATCCGGAGACACCAACGCCCCTGCAGAGGCTCCGTTGCAGGCTACAGATGGCATCTCAAGCTCCGGTCCGTCAGGTTTGTGTGGAGATTTAAGCTCATCACCGTTGGACAATTCCCCGAATGAAGGATCCGATTCTTCTGATTCCAGATGTGGACATTTCCCAGCGTTTTCCTGCCCATCTGAGGTAGACATGGCGTGGATAGGTTGAGGGGAGTGAGGCAGAAAGAGAAAAAAAGGCGAAAATGGGAGACAAGAGAGGCATGAATTAGGTAAAATAGATTAGAAAACAGACTTTGTCAAATACAGCTTTAATCCAGTAGCTGGCAGGTACCTGGAAAAACATCAAATTTAAACTTCAAGTGTTAGGTGAGAAGGCATGAAGCACAAGTCGAATAATTTACGACAACTGGTTTAAGACATCGATAACTAAATACAGTTTAAAAGACACGGTTCCCTCAAAAATGTGGCTACAGCATTTAAATATACAATCATCTAGCTCAGTCCATTGGCCCAGAGTCCACTGAGAATTCTGCTGTGCCCATCCAACCAGTAGGCCATGCTTGCACCATGCCCCCACCCACCCTCCAACTGGACTGTACTGACCTGCGACAGGCCCATGGGCGGGGAAGCCAGGCACCCCACCAGAGCGACACTCCCAGAAATACGGGGCCCCACCTGGCTTCCCCATGAGCAGCTCAGGCTGCAAGCAGAGGGTTGAATGGCCAGGCTGGGGAAGAACTGGGTGTCCAGAGAGCCCATGAAAGCGACCCTCTGCCTCAGACGAGGTGAGAAGCAGCTGGCGACTGGCGCACAGGTCTACACAACACCCAGCCAGGGAGAAAGGAAGGGGGAGGGACAGACATAACAGGCCGGCGGAAACGATATGGACAGAATTACCTTCATTTCATCACTGGTATTTCAAATGCTGTTTGTAAACACAGTATACTAGACAGGGACAGTAGTACAAATGAGCCCATGCTGAGTGAGTCGCATCACTAAAGCGGTCAGTGATGAATGAATTAAAATTCCTTTTCTGTGCCTTTTTCAGCAAATAGTAAACCCCTGAAATGAAGTAACTTAAAATGTAAACACTTACTGAAATAAATAATTAAAATAGCTTGTGACAAACACTTTAGATGTGAATCACCCACTCGCTAGTAAGACACTTTAATCAGATAAAGTAAATAAGTTGTGTGCCATTTGAGATAGTAGACCTTTTAAATTTGCGAAGCACAGTTGCACTTAAATACATTAAAACTGACCACACTGAACATTAAGGTAGCAGAGCAGGATGCTGCTTTAGCACATGCAGGCTAACTGAAACAGCTTAATGTTATAGGTCACATCTGTGCACCTTGGTGTAACATGCCAGAATATCCCTGTGAGAAAAACCCACACTGTGTACAACAAAGTACACTGATAACATACATGAACTGTTTGTCTCACAAGCGTCATAACATTAAATAAAGACTACAGCAAAAACAGCAGTAAATATAGTGACAGTACACATTTCTGTCCATGTTCATGTCCAAGGGTACATCATATTTTCAGCAAATTACACTCATATGTCTGATGAGTTTAGCTTTAATGACACCAGTTAACCAAATGATTGCTACATCATTATGGTTCTAGACTCACACAAAGTAGAGTTAATTCAAATTTTAGCACTCAAACATGCTCATTCTCCCTGTGTGACCATTATTAATTTTACAGAAGAACATGCTTCAGACTTTCTCAGCAGCACTTTGTTTGCTGGTGACAGTCAGCCATGAACAAATTCAAACTGCTCCCCGTTTTGTAACAAGAAGTACGTTAAGTTAGCAACACACTTTAGCAGAAAAGAGTTGAAGGAATCACCAAACCAACTAAGTCCACTAAAGGCCAATTCAAGGTTTCTGCACCTCATTGTGCAGAGCGATGTGGACACGCATGCAACTCTATTCAGACTACATCAAGTATACATCAGTCTGATATGCAGACAGTTGCACTGCCAATCACTACTATCAAACACAGAAAAACACATGGGGCGTCTGTGGATGTTTCCAAACGGTTGGTTGTGACTTTACATTTTTTACAAAACAAAGCAGATAGTTAAAGATTTGGCCGTAGCACTGCGTCAGTTGGATTATTCCTGAGGTGTGCCGAGTGCAGTGGGCAGAAAAAACACCAGATTTCTGAAGAATTAAGGACTTCCCACACATGCAGTGGGATGCTTGCAGTGTTACAATCCACGCTGTCACAAATTTAGCATTGCAAGCAGACAACGCCGTCTGCAACCCAGCAGATTTGGGTGGATATTTTCATTACACATACCTTTACAGACACAGAGATTTGAAAAGCATGAACTGGCCTTAAGACTCTTTTAGCAAACAAAATGACAAACTTGCTAAAAGTCTAACATAAACAAGCAGATAAATAGGGAAAGGTCTAACTAACGACGAATCATTTGACATTACTGAGCAACTGCAGACCCAATATGAGAAGCAATATCAATCATTCTAGCAGACAAAATGGCTCTAAAGTCGATTTTGACATTTTATTCTCCTGGTTATACCTTTAAAGGAACACCACTTCCTTCAATAAGTTTGTCAAACCTCAACTTGTCAAAGCAGCAAGTTTTTCTATCTTGAAAATGCAATGCTTTGTTTTTAACAGCACTCTAGTCGCGTTTTCATGGAGTGTAATATGAACGTATTTTCAGCAATAAAAGTTAATAAAAAGGTCCCATTTTACAGCTGTACGTAGTTTACAAATGTCAAATAAAGCTACATAATGACCTCCCATGGTTCCCTTTAGTTTTCCTGCTTACTTTGCAGCTGATCCACTACAGTAAGACTTTCAGGAAAAAAAATACTTAAGTAAACAGTTGACATTATATGCCAACAACTCAAAAGCAACAATAAGTCATCTTGCCACAATTCATCTCTTTGTTAAAATGCTACTGGAAAAAAGCTAATCAAATGGTTTTATCCCTATTTATTAATGTAATCCATGATTTGGATACCCTACCTCACTTATGATCTGTTACAAATAGAAATCAATGGAGAAAAGCAGTTTCTTCAACATTACTTCAACCAGTGGTTGTTGTGGCTTACAGTTCACTGTGCAATGTCTCTATGCTACTGTCTCTCCTACAGAAAAGACACAACTACAAAAATTTCAATGAATCCAGGACAAATGGAGCACACATTAGGACAATCATGCAACACTGTGCATAGCTGAATAACTGTTGATGAACCAGCCAAGCAGATACTGTTAACCATACGACCATGGCCATGCTGGACAGACACACACATACGAACAAAAGCAAAAGTGACTCAGCACTCCAAATTCTCATCCAGTCATGAGTAAACCTGTCAGCTACTAAATTGAGACAACTGGTAAATCTTTAACACTGCATGTGGCAGGAGGAACTCAAAAGTTGTTCACATTATATGCAATTTTAAGCCAAATCAGGATTTAAGTATTTACTTTAAGCAACAATAAAGTGTTTTAGTAGCATAGATTCGCACAGCATCTGGTATCTTGACTACAACCAACTACATATAAAATCAGGATTTCTGCTGTAATTTCAGTCCAGTAGAATGTCCGCAAGTAAACTAATCGTTTTCCTTCTGATTTTCATTTGTTCTATAGTAATAAGAGCACTTTTCTGAGGTACAGCAGTTTCCTGCAGCCATTTCCTTCGCCCTGACCTTTGGCATGATTTGCTAAAACTGCTGTGACCACACTAGCTTCCCCAACACTCTTCAAGTAGCACTCCACTGAGTGAAACTGTCCAACCGCCCAGTCATGGGCTACATAAACTGTAGTTCACAATAAACATGTTGTGACAGTTAGAAAATAATTACAGAAAATGTCTTCTTAGTTCTTAGTGATGTGCAATACTTGGCAAATCAAGTGTTATAGTAAATGTCTGAGCAAAGAGCTTGGAAGCAGGAACAGATGTATGCTTGTGTTTAACCATACACAGAGATGCAGCAGCATGTTTCTCCAAAAAGCAGCAGAGCAAATGAAAGCCAGAAACATGAAAGTTTGGGATGGGGCGGGCGGCTGCTTGCCTTCCACTGAGCACTGGCGTCCCATGTGGTAAGGGGTGCCGTTGTGCATCTGCAGTTCCCCCCTTGGCTCAGGGAAGGTGTGCATTGTGGCAGAGGGGGGCAGTGGAGAGCCATGGTGTGTCTTTATATGCACCTTAAGGTAGGACGCAGTGGAGAAACCTGGGACCAGAAGAACAAAGAACAAGGCAGTTGCTTGACATACTCAAAGCCTTGGCAATGAGAGGGGCGTCCTGAAACGAAGAGGCTATTGGATGTTCATGATCCCATTCCATGATTGGTCTGACTTGAAAAACTGGATACTTATGGTGAAGAGATTTAAAGTTTGATTAATACCTATCACTTACAACTGTATCTCAAAACTGAACAGCAACATGAGGTCTAAGGCTCAACAATATCTATTGGACACCCTAGTTTAAATAAAGCTCAAATGAAGGACAAAGTAGAATTATTTAGTGAAACCAAGAGCTTGGCTTTGAGGTAACGTTGCTGTTGTCCACACAGCTGACTGTATTGCAGGATCATGTGATGCAAACTAGTCGAGAAATTTGTTCCCACATACCACAACCATCACATAAGGAATTGCTTATGTGATGGTTTGGAGGAAATTTGTCTTTCGAATGTTGAAGGACAAATTTCTTCTGAACATCACAATTAGTATTAAATTAATATAATTGTAATTGTCCATTAAGATTTCTAAAGTCTTGAAGATGAGTATCAGTGAATTACTTCATGTGCATGTGGAGAAAACGGCAAGCCAAACGGCCCAGTCAGGTGAGCCTCTAACACACATGATCGCCACAGATTTGTCCACACAAGGACTCTTGCGGCTGTTCAAAAGCCAGAAGAAGCTTGAAAACCTTTTCAGCCTGTAGCCAAGACTTCAAGTACAAGGTAATGCCCAATTTTCATTAGGCATATGCCACATTCAATACGAGCACTACTACTTGATTGAACAACAGTCCCTGGAATGAAAAAAATATTTGCACAAGTTCTCAATGCAAGTGGCAGAACAGTTGAATCAGTCTCCATTTTTGCTGCAACACAAGGTGATGCCATTTGGCAATGTGCTTTGTGGTGTAATTTTATATTTGTGTATTGACATTAATCTTTGCAATATTGAATTGGAGACATGATGGTAGATACCATTCCTGCTACATGCACTTGTACATATCTAACTGGCTGATACTCTGCATTGCCAGATGACATTGTTCAACTTCAGCCCACACTTCAGTGCAAATAAGTGAAACCTCGACAGAATGCGAGATGAAAATGCAAGTGTTTTGGGACACGTCACATTTGGCATTACATATCCTCTGAATGTTGGTCATGATATGTCACAGAGGCGTTTCAGAGGAGTCTGTGACTGTGTGACATGCTGACTTTTTTAAGGAATTACCTTTGTTGCAAATGCCACAGTAGTTATGAGTTCCTTCACTGTGTTTCTTGAGGTGGTCTGTCATGTAGGCAGCCCGCAGGAACTTGCCACAAACTTTGCAGGGGATTTTGTCCTCGTGGCATGCAAGGTGTGAGCGGAGGCGATCTCTTGTAGCAAAAGAGGCATTACAAATCTGAAACACAAAAATCAACATGTTAAAAATTCTCTAACATATCACGGTTTACAACAATCATTAGATGTGGGTTTTCATCATTATTTACTAAAGTCTACTGTATTAGATCCTTAAGGTTACCTGGCACTTGTGGGGTCTCTCTGTTGTGTGTACTTGTTTGATATGTCCATTCAGGTGGTCTGGTCTGGAAGGAAAAGCAGAAAAAATAAAGTTTGTGAAAGTCCATGTATGTGTGTGTCTTTTCTTGCATTCAGCATTCCTCATTAAACTGTATGGAAATCTGTATATTGTCACTGAAACCTTTGTTGTGCACGTCCCTAACAGTACTGTCTTGGTTACTGACTGAACCATACCAGCAATAAATAACAAAAGCATGTGCCGGTCCAGCGACTGTCTTGCCCTTTCTGCACAACTGAACATGTACAATAATTACCTTGAATATGACTGTAAACCTTGTTCAAATGTTATTTTGAAGGTGGAATTATGCAAAGGTACATCAACTGGCTACATTCTATTTGCATATACGTTGGGTCAATTTTTTTTGTTTTCCTTGCAACAAAAAGTCAATATCTATCTTTCAGCAGTTACTCTTCTACAAAAATATCTCTTCAAGTTACATTTACCCCAAAACCGATCACTGCTTTTCAGAGATGCCTTATGCATTAACCCATCACATGGTGAAGGAAACATAATACAATAAAATGTAATGAAAATCATACAGTAGCGGTAATTAAAAACATTTTTCCCTTAGAACAAAATAACTATAACATTTTGTTACGATCAGTATACCAGAGAATTAAAATTGTTACTGAAAGCTGATATTTTAAAATCTACTTTCAGTCACGAAGATCACAGGGCTACAACACAAGAATTTAGAGCTGAAAAAATAATTAAGCTGAATTCATTGTCATGCTTCAAGCAAAAAGGGCAAAATATTTATTGGCTGCAGCTTCTCAGTTGTGGAGAATTGTTTCTTTTCTTCGTCTGATGTGATATCAAACTGAATTCTAATACATTTTTGGATTATTTGAGAAGCAATCTGACTCATGACAACCTGTGTTCAACTACATTTAAAACACATTTTCTGACATGTCATAAACCAAATGATTAATCAAGGACATAATCAACAAATTATGGATGATTAAAACAACCATAAGTTGCAGCCCTACAAGCACTAAAGGTAATGTTGGTAGTACTGGCATGAATTTTGCAACAAAAATCATTACAAAGACTCCATTGCTACTAAAAACACCCAAGCATAGATGGTTTAAGGTGCTGTCCTCCCTCACTGTGCCAACTGGGAGAAGTGCTACAACCAAGCACTGATGAGCTGTGACACAAGTACAACAAAGGAGCCATTAAAAGCACTGGGAGCTCACAAAATGAAGTAAAATATGCCTTTTACACAGCAGACATTCTGACTTGTCCTAACAGAAAGTAACATGTGTGACTCATATAATTAATAATGACGAAGTTCTATTAAAGTGCTCCACTAAGTCATAACAGTGAGCTGGCATGCACAATATATGGACCTGAAAACTAAAAGGAGCTAAATAAAAACATGTCTTCTGTTAAATACACCAACTGTTAATGCAGCACAAACAGGTGAATGAGAACTGTTAAACCATAAAAAAGGTATTCAAGGTATTCAAGTGTTCAGCTACTGAATTCAAAAACACCCTTTTAGGAATTACTCTGTTTTTTCAAACTTAACTGCCTTGAAGAGACAGCACCACAAATTTGATGAGGGCTCCAGTGTGAACCTCAAAATGTATGAATTTAAAAAAAAAAAGGAAACAAAAAATGTGACAGCTTTTATTTATCATCTGTCTCATATTTTACCCTCCACAGCAGTAGGTGGAGGCAGTGAGTTAGAAACAGGGCCTGAGAACACTGAGCCTGTTTAACTGGTTTGTGTGGGTGAGAGCAAATTGCTCGGTGTAAGTAATTGTGTTCTTCAACTGGTTAAACTGAATGTGCCAGCTGGGTCACAGAAAGGGGCCTTTTTAAAAATGACTTAATATACTGAGACCCACTCCTGCCTAGAGGTGTGCTGTCTGTTCATAGTACCAATTTCCTTGTTTATGAAATAGATTCTTGAACCAAGCTGCTGGTAGTAAAGTGGCTAACTGAAATATCTCTGTGCATCTCCAAAGCTGTTTTAGTGTTTTTTGCCTTTAGCATGGATGAACTACATTGTTGTTTTTTTTCAACTCTGGCTTCATAGTTCTATGTATCTGAGCTGATACCTAGAGTTGCTATACTTCAGGTACTATATCATATGCAGATGCAGAGTTGCACTTACAATCAAAGTAAGAAACAACAACACAAATCTCTCTGTGTTTAGAAAGATAAGGAAATTTGAATATCACAGACATTAGGATCCACTCCGATCACTGTTTTTGTACAATTCCAAAGCATGCTGTCAGTAGGCACACAGTTGAACTCACCTTGAAAAACCTTTCCCACAGCTTTGGCACACATAGGGTTTGCCGACGGATCCGTCGTGGGACCTCACATGGTACGACATCCTGTCCTTGCGCTTGAACCGCAGCCCGCACACATGGCAGGCGTACGGCTTCTCCCCGGAGTGGGAGAGCTTGTGTCGGTTCAGGTGGTACACGTCGCGGAAAACTTTCCCGCAAATGTCACATCCGACGTGCCGCCTGGTCCTCTCTCGTTTGCGGCCGTTATCCACTGTCAGTCCCCCGTGTAGCTGCACGCCGTTCTCCAGCAGCCCCGGCTGGGACAGTAAAGACACGCCGCCCGGAGCTGACAGGCTGTCACCGGCCGTGTTGGCACCGCCGTGGGAGGCTCCGTGCTGTGCTTCGTGGTTCTTCAAGCGGGAAGCCTCCGTGAAAGCTTTACCGCAGGTCCCGCACGGAAACAGCCCGTTGTCTTTCTGGGTGCTGTGATTAAAGTGTACTGCCTCCATTAATCCACCGGGTTTCTTTGGTCTCCCCCTGTTCCTTTTTGACCCCGGAGAGCCAGCGTCGTGATTAAACGTGTTCCCCGCTATATCCGCGGACGGGGAGACAGACAGTCCTTCGACGGGCTCCAGCAGCGGCACCGATGACTCGCCGCCGTCCTCCAACATGACGGCGGCGGTGTCTTCACTGCCGTCCACATGCATCTGTGTATTGTTAGCAAAGCTCTGGCCGTTCACCAGCATCCCCGTTCCGTTCACCAGGTCCGGCTGAGCCACCGTGAAGCCCAGCTCCGTGGCCCCCGTGGCCTGGAACAGGCTGGCGTCTCCTCCCCGGGAGGTCGGGACGAGGATCTGCACATTAGACTGTTTGATAACCTCCTGACAGATTTCAATGACCGACCGCATCAGCAGAAACTTGGCAGCTGTCATCAACTCCGGGAAGCACTCCAACCGCACCACGATCCTGGAGGTGTAGGCGAAGTCCAAGATGTCTTTAAAAACTTTCGGGCTGATCGTGTGCATCTCCAACTCCTTGGCGTCGCCGTCGCCCTCCGACTGACGGCCGAACACCGTCTCGAAATACTCACTGCAGGCGGCCAACACGGCTTTGTGAGCGGGGAAGCTCTCCTCGCCGACGCGTAAGACCACATCGCAGAACCTGCCTCCATCTTTCCTCTGAACGTTGAGGTTGTGTAGCATCTCCGCACTGTGCTTGCTCACCTGGTAGGTGTACGAAGAAGTCCAAGACGGCTCCGCTACTTTCTCCATGCCGAATTCATCCAATTACAATGGTTGTTCGCGACAACGGCCGGAGAAATGGCAGATTTGGCGTGAGGTTTTCGACCGAGCGAAAGCAGCTAGCTACAAAATCCCAAACCAGCCGCCCCTCCCGTCGTTTTAGCATCTAACGTTAGACGTTAGCAATAGCAGCAGCAGCAGGGAAAAATGGCAGCCCCCCAGCTTCCTGTGAACTTTGACCCTGCTTTCTTCGGGGGTGGGGGTCGCGAGTGTTTGGTAAAAAATAAAATAAAAAATCTCAATGCTTTGTTACTGAATATGTAGTTTTATGTGACTGTTTGGTAGCAACTGCGGTGACTTACGGGAGCAGAGACCCGGCGCCGCGGGGGTCTTTCGTGTCTTTCTGGCTAAATGTGAACACGCAGGTCTCTTCCTGCCTGGTGTGTCTGTAAAAGCAACCCCTCCCCCAACAAACCCGAATAAAACCTCCTCCTCCTCTGTGCAGCGCAGCCTATGAGCCCGTTCAAAACACATGTACAGCACGATACTGTAAAAGTCACCTCAGGTAAGGGCTTCCTTCACTACAACACTACAAAAAAAAAATAAAATAAAACGCCAAACAAAATATAACTGCTGTATCAAACGAGAGCAGATGTTGATGAAAGCATCAGTTTACATGACCAAAGGAAGTAATTGAACGGCTCTTTAGTGTGGATAATAGATTTATAGTGGATCTTGAGAAGAACTGAGAATGGGGGGAAAATATACAAGTTTTTATTCCATTATTTAATCCCATTTCAAATTTTGCCCACTCCAATATAAAAAGTGGAAAGAATATTATAAACTTCATTCATTCCACCATCACCTCCTGCCCTGGCTGTGAACATAGCAGTCAAATTAACATCTGCTGAACACTACAAACTTCACGAAAATAGGATCGATCCCTGTCAGTTTATTGATCAATACTGAAATGTTGTCAGCTCTATAAAATCAAAAAAAAAAAGAGACAGTTTTAAGCATATTCAACTACAGGGGTACTGTACATATGGTTCTTAAACCACTGACACAAAGATTTAAATTTCAAATAAAAGAAACTCAAATATATATATATATAATCTCTACATTGATTCCTTGCTAGAATATCTACAATAAATCAATACAGGAAGATATGTGCAGTCAAATAGCACCGCACATATTTTTCCTTCAATCATGCATTTAGTGACACTAGGACACAAGTGCATTATCCTTAGGTGGTTCTAATCTGGTCCTCGTATGTGTAAATCAGGTGGACAAAACATTTCAATTAACCTTTCAGTCTAATACAAGGTAACACCACTATCAACTATAACCTGTCATAAACCTAGTCAAAACAATATCCAACAATGTCATAAGCTTTAGATGCCAAACTTAATGCAGGCCTGTTGTCTTGTTATTGTGTGAAATTACACAGGTGTACCTAATAAAGTGGCAACAGTAGGCATTCATTCATGTTAAGACCGAGTTAGCAATGAATAAACACAAATTCATTCCAACAAAATAAACAGTGTTTTACTCAAGATTTTATTTATTAATTCTATTTGTGCTTTTTATAACTTAATAGCACACAAACAAACTGAATCCCAACCACCCTCAAAAATGACAGTGTGAGCAGTGCTGCCCCACCCAAGTGATAAGTAGGATTGGAGAGGATACAGTTTGAAGGGAGGAAAAAAAAACGAAAAAACACAAAGGCACAACCAGTTTGCTGCATCCCCGGCAGTGTCTTGAGATACTCCACTTGTACAGAAAAGGGCCACTAGTCATGCCACAAAAAAGGAAAGGTGGAGTATGCACAGCGGTTACAGTCGTGGCCCTTTCTCAGTGTAGTTCGGAGGGAAATTAAGGTGGACACGACAAAGGAATGCTACCAGCTCTTGGTGACTTCGTCTCTTGCAGTTTTCAGTCGAACTGCTAGATTGTTTTCCCTTATCAAGAAAAACACCATACCTATATACATGGAGAATAAGATTCTTTCCCATGGTCTGTACAACTGGGTCTATACATTAATTATGTGCAGAGTCTAATACAAAAAGAAGGGGGGAAAAAAAAAAAATCACTCAGCTGTCAAAACAAATCTCCAACATTCGCCTCTTCAAAAGCAGTGACTTCAAGGTTGAAGACAAAGCATGGTATGGGTAGAATGGGTAGAACGTCCCCTTCTGTGCACTGTCTTTCAAATTAAAGTTCACATTTTCATGGTAACGAGGAGGTGGAGATGGGCAAAGGGAAAAAAAAAAAATCTCACATTCCAGCACAGTGTTTATTTTCTTATGGCCGGAACTCCAATTCATCTACACTTATGACCTTGGCTGGCATGGAGGGGAGTGGCTGCTCTAGCACATCTGATCCAAACCACTTGGCGAGGCCTAGAGGGGGGCTGCCCCCGTGTCGCTGGGAGCCATTTGTCCGGTGGGGGCCTTGGCTCTGTGACTGATTGCCTGGGACGTTGGGATGTACTGCAAGATAAAACAAAATAGTTGTAAACTTTTGGACAAACCAAAGCTTCTGTGGGGACGTAATGCGGTTACTGTTGCATGGAACTATTATTTGGCTTCGCTTTTACTCACTTGGTCTTTGTTGCTGAAGTTGCTGCTGCATTACTGCTAACTGCATCTGAGTATTGGCTCTGGGAGGTAGAAGTGGATGCCCTGTTGCACTTAGAGGGTACAACGGTTGTCCAAGAAGGGCAGGAGGCAAGCCTTGAAGTTGTGCGAGGTCAACATGTGGTGGAAATATACCTTGTGAGTACAATTAAAGACGTCCATCAGAAATAATCAGGGCCAGAGTTTTACATTGAGTCACTTGCAAAACGCTTTAACAGTTAGATACATAGGGTTTTACAAAAGATGACAATGTAAAGGGAAAAAAAAGACTTACCTGCTTGCACAAGAGCAGGTCCAAGCTGCTGGGGCTGGATACCCTGTGCCAGCATTCGCTGAACCACATTAGGGTGGAGCTGGGGAGGAGGGCGCACCATAGGTACATGGGACAGCAGTGGAACTGGGTAGATAGGACGAGGGAAAGAGGAGGATGGTCCTGGAGGTACCATGGTGGATGTATGGTGTCCAGCAGAACCAGGCCTGAGACGCTCTTGATCCTTGTTTGGCAAGGTCTGCGAGCCAGTCTTTACACCCCCTGACTGTGCCATATTCCCATCTAGTCCCTCCAGGTATGGATTTGGGGAATTGCTGTCTGTAATCACAAAACCCAAATCTCAATGTTTAAAGTGCTGCATTATTAAAAGTTAAGTTAGTCACACTGATGTGAGTGAATTAATACTCTGTACCATCTTGAGAGTGAGCTGCCTCCTCCTTGGACTCTGAACGACCTGAAGGTTCATCTCTGCTTTTCTCTTTTGTCGCGTACATTTTGCGGATTACAGATGTGGGTGTAAATGATGGGGATAACTGGGAAAAAAAGAAAGACTGAATATTAATACTACCAATACCAAAAGGTATAGAAATTACAGTAAAGTTGTAAGTTAGTCTGTAATACAAAAGAACTCTAAAATAAATCAATGACTGGGGACTAAAATTTATGCTCACCATGCTAGTGACAGCATTTCCTGGAGAGTTTCTTCCAGCAGGCTGAGGGCCTGGTCCAGGGGAGCGATTAACACGCTGCAGTCTAGATTATATACACAAAACCCATCAACCAAAGATAACGACTAAATGCCAAACAAAATGTCTAGTTCGGATGCATATGTGCAATACATTGCTGAACCTAATATGGACACATTTTTTTAATAGCGAAAAACAAATTGCTTTAAGCAGGACTATAATAACATGCAACACTAAGCTACATTTGCCATCAATCCAGTTGCTAAAATTAACAGATAAGACAAGCAGGCCAACAACAAATATGTTCTTTGTGCTGCAGTATTTGCAAATAGCTGATTAAAGAGGTGGCATTAATCACATTCAACATTAATTTTACTATCAACACATCACGTCTGGGCAGTATTCAAATACAATAAATAAACAAACCTATTTCGAAATGACTTGTCCTGCGGTTGCTTGTTGTAGCCTGACTGGAATGAGTGGTGGGCATGTAGAGCAAGGTCCTGCTGGAACGCCAGAGCTTCCAGGTCTGCCTGATTTACAGGCATAGAGAGCACCCTCATCTGGACAAACAAAATACATACAGCTGATTACCAACCAAATCTTGAGATGACTTAATAGAAAAAATAAACTAGATATACATTATTGAAATTAGAATATAAGTAAAAATAGAGAGTTCTGTGTAGCAGCTTGGTATTTGGGTTGATGTCAATGTGACATCTGTTCCATTTAAAAATTAATACTAGGCAAAGCAAATATATGAGCCAAATTAAATCAAATTGAGTTTTGTGTGAAATATCTTTTCAATAATTTAAGCAAACATCCAGATATTTAAGTTACCTGTTGCTGTGCAGCAGATCCAGGACTGATAGACCTGCGAACATCAGCAAACTGTTCTGGCAGCATGGGCTGAGGACCAACAGGAAACCCTTCAGGTAGGAGAGGAAGAAGAGCTATTTAATGATCGGATTTGAAAAAAAACAAAAACAATCATGAAGATTGATTACTTTCTGGGCTCATTTGTGAATCTGTGATCTGATATCTGTAGGTAAAGCTTAGTGAATACAGGGAATCACATACAATATAATTATATATAATATAATAGCTCCATGGTACTTTCTCACTGAACTGACCTGCAGAAGGCTGCAACCGACTATTAAAGTAGTCAGGTGAGGGTGCCCTCTGTGGGAAAAGAGGGGGTGAAGGGCCCTTGTGCAGTAGGCCATGTAGAGGAGCAGAAGTTGCTGGGGCCTCAGAGCTGCCCAACAGACTGCCAAGCTGTGTGGGGGACCCACTGCGAACTCCTAACAGCTCCTACAACATAAAAAAAACAAATTTCCCAGAAAGTTCCCATTTAATTTGATGTTATGACTGTTAGAGTAATATTTGTTCTCATTAACTTTGCTGTGTAAATCTATCATCTTGGAACCTAGGACCCTTCCTCAACAGCTCTAGTAAATCTACACTTTGATACAGCACTCAAGGTTACAGTGTCTTTAGACAGCTAATCTTCATAGTTTCGTCTTAATTGTTAATGTACTGTGTAAAAATTTACACCTCCCCTGTGTGAGGTGAATTGAGTTAAACATATTGATTTGAACACAGAACTGGAATAAACTTTAACAGGTACATGCACCGTTTAGAAAAACAGTACTGTTTAAAATGGCTCCTTCAGAGCCCAGCCTTCTGTATAAATAAGAATTTCAGAATTTTGGCGTCGTCTCAGCAGTGAAATATCTGATCTCATGACGTCCCTAAAACAAGACTATTAGTAGCACAACTGTACCACAAATTAATGAGCAGCTGTTGTTGTAAACCCTAACACAAAGCTTAATACAGCTCATTTTTCCTCTCCTGCACTTTGTCCTACTCTCAGTCTGCTGCACAACACCATTTTGTCCCACAATTAATCTTAATGTACTGTGCACCCATCCCTGACCGTCAGTGGGAACAGAGTGGATCTGTGAAGACCTCTAGCCTGTACTGAACATTTGTTAGCATTAGCCTGAGAGGGTAATCAACATACACACCTGGAATATGTTTTTCTGCTGCTGAGACGGTACTTGAGCATCAGAGAGTGTCACCACTGCTTGGTCTGAAGATTGCTGCATTGTCCAGGAAGAAAAAAAAATTGTGGCAATGCAAATACAAATCATTTCCAAGTGCACATTTTACAATGTGAAATGAATGGTAGGCATTTTGAAATGCGTCAACTACAAAATGGAGTTACCAGATGCAGAAAGTGACTGTGCTAAAACCACCACAAAAACAGCAAGCCCACCGAGATGGACACGTACATGCAAGTTCAAATCAAAGTGTCCCTCACGCAAGCCAGTGATGCTTTTAGATTGATGTACTAATGTAATTTTCTCTAATGGTTCTTTGTCCAATGACTGTTGAAATTATTCTTATCTTAGTTTCACAAACAATCTTGTTTATTTTGCACTGACTTGCACAGAGGACAGTTTTCAGACAATAGAAATGTATTCAAAAATATACACAACAAATTTATGCCCATCGTTCTCTAGTTGATTGAATTTTTTGCAAAGAGTTGTTAGGGCCAAGTTTAAAAGCTTGCATCTCACAAGGCCACATGTTACCGTTCCATTGCAGCATGCACAGTATTGTTATCCAGTGTAAACCATGGGACAACATAAAAACTGTGTACATAGAAATACTTACATTGTTTGTGTTGGTTTTGGGGTGAGATGGCAGAGTTCCACTTGCCTTCATGCTGCTGACCAGTTTGTTAAAGGCCGACATGTCTGTGTCACGCGAGCGTGGACGGGCACTCGAGCCACCAGTTAAAGCCTCCTCTAAATGCTCAGCCATGAAGGGTGTGCCATTTCCTCTCTGTGGAGGTGGCACCTTTCGCACTTGTGGTTCTGAGCCAAGCTTCATCCCTTTCATCTCTCCCTCCACCTCCTCCAGTGAGAGCACCACTCCAGAGTGAGCTGGACATGTGGGACAAGAATAAATATAATTAGATTCTTAGTGACATAAATTTTAATGTCATATTTTCTACTATATTTATGTCTTGCATCCACACTGCTTTGAGTGTTAGGACCCCTAAAACAGAGACTTTTGAAAACACTGCAGGCCCCCTTTCCTGGTAGAAAACTCTGGGGGCTGCATGTAAGTCTGGACAGGCAGAAATGAGGACTATTAGAAATTATGCTGCAGACCCCTGTATTTGGTTTTCAATTGCTGGTAATTGTCACAACTTGTCATTCTCTAATTGATTCTTCACTCTCCTATAAAAAGGCTTAGGAGTGTAATGCCCAGTGCATATGAGTGGTAATCTGAAATGCACTTTCAAAAGTGTTAGTATGATGGAGATTATTTCTGAAACAGATAAAATTCTTTTTGGATTGAGATCATTGGTGTACAAACAACTTAAAATACTAAAATGAAACCATATCAGCCTGTATGGGGCACTGGTAACAACAAATAGGTTAAACAACCATTTTTTAAAAATTGCAATTAATAAAACATGAGTTTTGAGGAGGTGTAATAGGATCAGCTTTCATCTCATAACTACAGGTATAACTGAGACCGAGTTGTGAATCAAAACTACTGCAACACTCAGGGGATGCAGAACTACTTAAGGACATTACTTGGAAAGTCATTTAATCTTCTGTCTGATGTTCACAAAGTAAACAGAGACAGCCTTTACATTTCAAAAGGAAACTGAAGAGATGTGGGCTTGTGCATATTTTTATTGGCAAGAAGACCTTGCATTTTTGGCTGAAGCATTCTGTCTGCACTGTGACAACAAAATAAATGAGCATTTCTTTACTTTTTAAATGCAATGTTAATGTTAGTTTGAACACAGTCTTAGTTTCAAGGTGAGATTTGGGAAAAGCATCCCGGCTGTGGCAGGGGATGTAAGGCAGTGATCAGGTTCACATGTTGTAAATAAAAAATCTGTTGTAAAAATATTATGAATTTTCAGTGGACTTCCCTCTTTGAAGTGTTAGAATGTGGCAGGAGAATGCTGAACACTATATGGTAAAGCCTGACATTTTTTAAATGAGGTAACACTTACACAATTGCTCAACTGTGAAAATGTTTTAGTGAACTGGCACTCACTGCTTTCCCGTAGTCGAGCCTTGTTGACTGAGAGGGTGGAGAGAAGGGGCTTCAGGTCTATTTTGGCCTTGTGCAGCAGCTCCAGGATGTCCACCTTCTCCTTGCACTCCGATGATTGAATAGGTGTGAAGTATGAGGCAGGGCCTTGGCTGGGGGATGTGCAGCGTGGATCCAGCCCTTCAGAGAGGCAAAAGAGTCAAAGATTTAGGGCTGCCAACATAGCAAACCAAGTCTATTTAAGAGTGTTAACATTACAAACAAGGGTGCAAATTGTAGGCACATAGCATTGAAGGTAATGTAGTAAATCATCAGGTTCAGGCAGACAAAGTTTAGTCCAGCTTTTATATTTCATTTTTTAAAACTGGATGCACCTCAAGAATTTAACAATATTTCACTAAATTGGGGTAAAGTTGAGATTGATTGGTTTCTTTAAAATGTGGGTTAGCATCATGGAAGACAATTGAAAAACCCTCCAGTTTGTTTTTCCCCATGTCAGGTCTATTGATCCTCATCATCCTGATGAGTCATTGAAGCTGCTTTCAAAGAAAATGCCTCTGATCTTGTTGTTTTCATAATACAGCATGCCAAGACAAAGATTGACCAAAGAGTGCTATGCCTATGCAGTTACAGGAAGCTCGATTAGGGAAATCAAATCGCATACCTGCTAGTTTTTCCAGTTCCTCATGAGGAGTGGACCTCAAACTGCTGGACCGGCTGCCTGATGGGCTCAGATTGCTGGAAAACCACTGACTGAAGCGGCTAGCTGACACAGGGCCCTCTCCCAAAACGTCCTCTATCATCTGCAAGACAGAAACAGGCCTGTGAGACAGAATGGAAAATGCAAAAATCTGCAAACCGTAGGGTAGAAGAACAAAGGCGGCACTTACGTTTAGAGCGCTTTCCATCGATTTAGCACAAAATGTACTAGAAGACCAATGACAGTGTCACAGAATGCATTGCTTTTTGACCTTTTGTTGGATTTACCACCGCAAACCAGCCAGTACACAACAATCGCATTTAGTGGGGAGCCAGGCTCACCTAGCTCTCCAAGTAGGAACACGATCTAATGTGGCTTTATTGATGGGCATAAATTTGGATTGTTGATACCTTTTCAACCTCTCCTTAACCTCCGTACAAGACCCCACAAAAAAGAATATCAAGAAAGGGCACCATTCAGTGACAGTACTCACCACCAAAGATCTAGTTGAGTGAGATAAAGCCAGTGCAGCAGAGGTAATCTTGTGCTGATACAAAGTATCTTTATATTGAATACTTTTATTCAATACTTATTGAGGGTTAAAAAAAAAAAAAAAAAAAACTTAGATATAACCTGATTATTAACTTATCAGGTTAAAATTGTGCCACAACTGTCATCTCATCTACTTGAAGACTCTTAAAGATTGCATTGAAAAATAAACACGGAGTCAAATCTGGCTCAGGTGTGTGTTGGTACACTGGAAAACCTCTACTGTTAAGCTTATGCTGATAGCAATACTACATAGATGAAAACACACATTGATAAGGTTTTACTTAATGGCACCTCATTTGTGATGTTCACACCTGTAACCAATACTACAAAACCACAGTGCACCCCAGTACTTACAGACGCCAGCCCAGGCATGGTCTTCTCGAGATTAAAGAACTCATTGAAGTCAAAGTCTCCGGTCGACTGCTCTGGCAGAACATCTGGGTGGGGAACTTCCTGATCAGCTGTAGACTGCAAACCACCATCTTGCTCCTCAGCCTGTCCACCATTACATTCCACTACTGCACAGAATACATGTGACAATAAAAAAGTCATGATTTTCATATGACAACAGTCACTCTAAGATTGTTTTCAAAATAAGACTTAACGCATAATTTCAAGCTTTGACGTGCCTTCTTTCACAGACTCTGTCCGCTTCCTTGACCGCTTAGATCTGCGTTTATCATCTTCTAGGATCTTGTCATCAAACCCGATCAGTTCAATCGTCTCAGACTGGCTGGTCGGGCCCCCAGAAAACCACTCTGGCTCCTCTTCTGCATACGAGTCATTTCGTCTCCTTTCACTAAACACACGTTTGTCACCAAAATCTCTCTGCAAATGATTACACAAGACAAACAATGTCACTGTAATTGTAAAATATAAGAAAACACTCCTCCTTACATTAGTTAAAAAAACAGCAAAATCAATGCACTGTATCCTTCAACATCTTAATAAGGAAAATGCATTATAGATGGACTTAAAGCAATGAACACTGACCCTGAATCTTTTATCCTTAAAGTCTCTCTCACGTTCCCTCTCCTTCTCCACACGGGCTTCTCTTTCAAAGGCACGGGCAGCAATTATGCGTCCACTGCCGATTCTGCGGGCCCCTCCTAGACGGAGACTCTCATTTTCCTTGTTTTCCAGTGGGCTGATTGGGCGACGGGCGTGGGGTGCCAGTGCAGCATTGCCTTGACATCCACCTCCAAAGCTACGTCGCTGTGGGCTCAGTATGACATCCAGATCATCCTCCTTTAATCGCTCACGGGGATCTGAAGTCAGTGCAACAAAAAGGCTTGTCTTTAGATGTTTGGTGCACATAAACTACACTACTGGTCACATTTTACAAAGGCAACAATCTTCCGAAATCCTAAAAGAACTTGTAATTTTTTCATTTAAAAAAATAACCTAAATTAGTTCTGTTGTACAGTACAGTTGGTGGTTGTGAGGAACACATTTACAGACACTTCAGGTACAAAATATTTTCACTGCTTTTGGACTGTCAGATCTCTAGCACAACAATCCTTTGATACCACAGGATCACTGACATTTGTTTGGGTTTAAATGTAACTCAGTATTTCTGAGGCCTCTACTATGAAGCAGGATTTAAAGCTAATGAGGTAAGTTCAAGCTTAACCGTGGGCTTTCAGGACTATGATGGTGGTTCACCTAACAGGTACATCCTCATGGTAACTTATGCTGAATATCTAACTTGATCCAGAGCAGCTTATATTTCAGAAAAAAAGATCAACAAATATCAAAGCACAGCCTCATGACCAAGCAGTGGAAAATAGCACCACCATTCCTGGATGACACCACAGAGCTCAGCACACAGACAGTAAGAGAAGGTAAGAGTTTTTGGAATTGCAAGCCCTTTCAAAGCAATTTTATTGTTTTATATTCCTGTTTAAAACACAAAAATCTTATAACATATTTGTTGACTTATGATATGTAGTATGTCTACTTATCAGTTTGAAATATGTTTTTAGATTTAGTCTTTCATTGTTGCCAAAACATCACCAAGGTTGCAGCTGAAGACGTAGCTAAGGCTAAAACTGCCTCGTACATGTCAAGAATGAGATCAAATGCAAGATTATTTATTTCATCCTCCACAATTAATTGCGTTTTTAAAACTTGATTATTTAATCTTTAATCTTAAATTGTATTTTTTGTGAGTAGCATAAAAGGACAACATTTGAATTCTATTATGCAATCTTGTGATGCATGACAATTGAACTGAATCTTAAGTTTTGAACATGAAATCTGCATCTAAGCAACTTAAACACAATGGGACAGTGATACTGATAAACTGACTGAATTTAGACATTCAGTGTCAGCAGTTGTTGCTTTCCCTCCTGACTGGCTGAAACAGCTTTGTTGATTTTGCCCTGTATTACATTTTGAAACTTGTCAGTGGTTTAAGATTCTAATTTGTTCTTCTTGTGGGAAACATGCAGCTCTAGACCAATTGATGTTTGCGATTGGTCATATGGTGCGACACTGTGAACATGCTTATAGCTCGGTTGATAAACCCTCGATGGCTTACAGAGTAGATAACCAGCTTCAAGTGACTGCTCATCCTAACAGCAGTTGTTAGGTTTAGTGAAGCTGGATAATGAAAACATAACCTGGGTATGTTGAATTTACTTTGTAGTACAGACCTCTGGTGCTGGCTCTTATCAGTCATTTACCTGGGATTCTTCGTTTTAGAGGAACTCTATCATCCACATAGTCCTTCTTAAAGCCTTCCACTGGAGAGCTTCGCTCTGATGTGGGATACAGTGAGGCATGCCATTTCTCAGGGTCCCAGACACCATCACTGTATCAAAACACCATTTGAACTCAAGATTATACACATATTTAACATTATGAAAAACAAAAAACTCATCAAAATATCAACTGTGCAAAAGACATTACACGATACATACACAAAACAATTTCAAGGCTAATCATACAAACAATGAAAGACACATAAATGTCATGTCTTGCATGTCTGCTTTCTTTATAATGCTTAAAAGCATTAAAAAATAGCAAGCTACATTTAGTAAAGATCTGCATGGACAAGGAAAAAAAATCAAAATCTACATTTCAGTATATTCAGGCATCTCAAATGTAAAAATCATTACAAAAAGAAAAACAACAAAGCACCAAAGCTCTGTGGGACTGACAACATATCAGACTCCCACACAAGCATACATTTGCATGTATTTCAAACTGTGCTAAAAAGGTTAAAACAGCATATTAATCAGCAAATGCTCTGAAAATATACTGCCATTCACCCACATTTGAACACAACCCATACAGATTGAGTATTTCAAAAAAATCCGTGATAAACCCGCTTTGTGTGTGTGTCTACTTTTCACAGTGTCAGAACAGTCTCTGCTCAAGTAGCTGAATCCAGCACTGATCCTAATATTTACAGGTGAAAAAATAAAATACAAGTGACCTAAAGGCCAAACATTTGTTCTGCATGTGCTTTTATTCTCAAGTGAAAAACATTACAATATCTAACAGCAGAGCCTCAGTATCTTTTATCAAGCACTTGCAGTTGTATATGTAGTCTGCCGGTGGAATTTTCATTGGCTGCAGTCAGGAGTCAAACCTGAAGCAAATGTGACTACAGAAGCCCTGGCTCAGTGGACAGACAGGCCTCGTAAATCATAAATAGACCAAAATAATGTTAAGCTTATTCAAAGTTTCAAAGCAGTGCACGCTTCATTAACATACCAGCTCCATAATCTCATTTGTTCAAAGTAACTTTAAAAACATTTGATCCTATACACTTCCCACAGTTCCAGTAGCACATAATACCAGACAAAGCCTTACTTTGTAAATACTTTGATCTCAATGCTGAGATGTGGTCTCAACTTCAGATGTGTGTGAGGACAAGGTGATTTGTTCTGTCTACCTAAGCACCAAAACAGTGCTTTCATTTTTGTATTTTTTGCCTTAAAATACCATATTCATACCCTAGAAACTATTTTTTGAGTGTAGAGTTGCAGAAGTTTATAAGGATCATCTTCCAAGACACTGGCAATGACACTAATGTTGTCGATTCACAACATTTAAGCCATTTCATTCTCAATGGCTCCTATATTTAAAGCAAACATGTAATTAGGCCAATTACTATCAAAGTAAAGTCAAAGAGTTGGTGTCTGTTTTTCAGTACAGCGCACATGCTTTCGGATTTAACTAGGTAAGTCTTGTTTCCCTTGTTCACCCACATCTTAGTACAAGGATAGTGTGCATTTCTACATCCAATAAAAATTCTTACCTGTCATATTTCTCAGAGAGACATTCAGGCCTTTCATTCGAGATTGGCAATTCTTTTATTTCCAGAAGCTTCTCCTGGATAGTAATTGAAAATGGTTGTGTTAGAAAGAGATCTGTATGGCTTTAAACTGATCACACAGCTGGTATTTCTCATCACCTTGGTGTATCTGTAAGGAGCTGTGGCTGCTGGCTGTTGCTTAGACTGCTCCACAGCAGCATCCCCATTCTTCTGCTCTACACAAGCATCTTTGTCCATGACTAGTTTCAGACAGAACAAACAGCTGCTAGCCCAATAGTGACTGTATCTGTTGGGGACAAAATAGAAGTTACTCTTGCGTGACAGTGGGCACTCTTTGCAGGACAATACAGATAAACTGAAAGGCTAAGTAACTGCTTTAACTGGCCTTTACCAGGTACTTATTAATATCAATGAAATATCTTTTTAAGCTGAAGCAACGCGGCACAAAAAATATTGACAATTTAAATCTGTTTGCGTGGAGGAAAAAACACCCAAAACAAAACACTGTAATCTAACATAAACATGACAAAACAATACAACCAAAAAAATAAAACCAATCAAATTAACCATAAGCTTCAACTAACGTCGAGCTTAGTCACGTGGGGACAGTTTCAGCAAAGGCCGCTGGCTAATTAGCGAGTTAATTGACAACAGCCAGAGGCTGCTGGCATGGGAAGTGGACCAATCACAACAAATCACAATGCGCTGGCGTTAATTGAAAAATTGCTTATGTCTACTCAATGCATGCAGTTTTTACAAAAAAAACCCAAAATCAAACAAACAAACGAAGCAGAACTAAATGGTGATGTTTCCTAACCAAAAAAAAATCGCTAAACCAGTCATCTCTTTATTGACACTGAGGAAAATACACGTTACCAACTCACCCTGAGACTAGTAAAGGGTTAGCTAAATTGTGGTAGCATCCCACACATAGTTAGCTCTAAACCTCTTTAGCCGTTTCAAAATTACACAAAGAGCTGACTAGCTAGTACATTTACAAAGACACAAACGACCAACTTACTCTGTTTGAAAGATGCGTGGAGTGCGAACTGCAAACGGCGGAGCAGCAGCAGTTAACGTTAGTTGGCTAGCTAGCTAACCTAGCACCCTGAGCTAGCTAACTAACTAGCTGGGGAATGGGGATAATGCCCACCCAGCGAGCACCGAATCGAAAGCCGGTTGAGTTGTTGCAGTGATTTCAATAAACTCACACTGTAGTAGAGTAACTTAATACAATAACACAGGTCCAAATAACAAATTAAATTTCACGGAAACTGTGTAATCTCAAATAATTGTCTGCTCTTTCTCTGTTTTCTAAGTCGTAGCAGCAGTTTTCCTATGATCACCGCTTTAAGAAGGTCCTGGGAAAGATTATATTGTGCCCGCCGCGCCTTTGTAGAATTTTAAATAGGCTGGTGTGTGTTGGCGATATTGTGTTTTAATACTTAAATCTTTATATAAAAAACACATTTCGCTATTAATGAAATTACGTGAAGCTACAAAACTATGGTAAAAATCTAACTGGCTTAATGAGAATATAATTTATGCTAAACTTGGAACATTTTAAAGGCATTATTTGGGGCAGCTACTGATTGTCTTGGGGTATGCTCGATTTGGTCTCCTGCATAGCGGTCTCTCGATTCTTCTTTGTGAAAATCGAGTCCCCGCCCTCATGGAAGGTCCGGGTCTGACATGGCGTGTCACCCTTACCTTGAGAGGACCTAGTTGCGTTGTAGCTCACCGTATTGGAGTAGGCGCACAACAATTGAAACTGCCATAAAGTGAAATGTATTATAACCGCTGCATTAGTTTAAACCTGACCAGAATATTAAATGGTGTATAAGATTTAACCCTACAACCGCTACAGCCAGAACTCAACAGTCTCTACTGCGCAGAGCGTCGGCGCAGGTTGTTGCCGTTGACAACACGGCGGTGACGGTGTCACAGCGGCGTTCACGTGACCGGGAAAAACAAACGCGCGACGATTTGTGACCTATTGTGCACTGAAGAAGCATATTGGTGTTTAGTTGGATACTGAGATCTTGAAAGTGTTGGCCTTTGGTGCTTTTATTTTACAAACGATCCTGTGATTGTACTGAACAGTAAAGTAGTGGTTTGACTTGGTATAATGCAAAGTAACGCCAGAAGTTCAGATTCACTAAGACCTCGACCAAGCAGCATCACAAGTGTTGGTGAAACAAAACGAGTGCGCAAAGTTCCCACCAGGAAGGTTCCTTACAGAGTTGGATACAGCTGGAATAAAGGTGGAAGACTCAAAGAGCTGCGAATAAGGTACTGAGACACTTTAGTTACCAAATTTTATCTTACTGCTTGGGTCATATATGACTTAGTCTAACTTAAGTTTAACTTCTGCAGGCACTTGGCAAGGAAGTTTCTGAAGATATGGATACGGAACACCTTTGGTCGAATTCTTCCTCATGAAGCCAAGTAATATGATACATGAAACGAGACGTATAAATATGTGTGTTGTTAAAGCTAGGATCATGGTCTTTTTGTCACTTTAAATGTTCCACCTGCTCTTAAATTAAAACTAATGTTGTGTGTTGCAGGCTCTACTATAACAGTGTGGTCCTGAGACGAGCCTTTGAAGGATGGAGAGATGAGTGGTGGGCGTCCAGGAGGGAGTGGAGTCTCACACTGCGGGCCGAGTGTCACTACAGGTCGCTACAGGACATTATACAACATTTTACGGTCTTGTAGCTCACTATGTTCGTCACTGAAGGCTGGTTATGTGTGCTTCTGATGTTATATGTGTTTTAGGTATTACCTGTATAACTGGACATTTAACAGTTGGCGAAAGTTTATATCATTGCAGAGGGAAAAGAAGGCTAAAGTGCAGCATGCTCAAGCGTTTGGTATGATTTTAACACACAGAATGAGAGTCTTGCTAGCCTTCAAGCCACATGTTTTGTGAGATATCAAAGGCAGATGGTGCGCCATGAATCACTTTGCTTCTTTAATCAGCTGACAAGCAACGGATGCGTCTGGTTTGGGACAGATGGGAGGTTTTCACAGAGATGAGGAGAATGAAGAACAAAATGCTTGAATCAGCTCTTGAGCACAGCAGGCTCTCAACTATGCAGTGAGGGGATTGTATTTACTAAATCTTTCCATATTTGCTCATAGTCTAGAGCATATTCCTGGTTTTAACTCTGTTGTGTTTTTTTAGTTCAGTGTGGAGCATTTGGCAGATGAGGCTACAGCAGCATCAAGACCTTTATACTATAGAGGAAAAAGTTCTGAACAGGAGAACACTGACCTCACAGAAGAGGGTAAAGACGTTAACACTAACATTAACACTGCAACCTTCACTTGAATACTATAATCAGCAACTATTTTTACAGTAATTTTTAAGGAAAAAAATAGAAATTCTCTGATTTCAGCTCCTTAAATTACAATATCTTCTGGTTTCTCTACTCTCCTATGATACTAAACTGAATATCTTTGGATTGTGAATGAAGCAAGACATTTGATTAAAATGAATCAAGACAATAATCAACAGATTACCTGACAGTGAAAACAACTGTTAGCTACAGTTCTGTCCAACACGCCTATAAATCACACATTGCCAACTTTATGAGCTATGATTGCTGATCTCACTTGTATTTTTCTAATATTTTTGGGCTTTCTATGTCTTGTCAAAGGCTTGGCTTAAATGGAAAGAAATGCACTCAGCTGCTCGTCATCAGAAAGACAAAGAATCCAAAGCTGCACTTCACTTCAACCGAACTCTGAAAAGAAGAACATTGACTCAGTGGATAAATTATATCTCCTGTTGCCAGACCAAAAAGACAAAACAAGGTCAATACGAACTGTCCGTGTGGCTTCATGTTCCTATACCTGAATTTTTATCTGCTTTTTCACGTGTAAAACTTCATTTGTTTCTTACAGTTGTATTTGTTTGTGTTTTTCTTAGCTGTGGCTCAGCAAGTCTGTTGTTTCCACCTTTTGCGAAAGTGTTGGAGTAAATGGAGCAGCGCACTGGAAGACAAACAGTCCAAAGAGACCCGTTTGCAAGTGGCAGAACATTTGGCCATACAGAGCGTCCAGCGCCGAGCACTGGCACGCTGGAGAGCTTGTATCCTAATCCATGCATTAAATACACTTAACTTCAGTTTTTATAACTGCTATAGAACCCCACAGTCTACAAAAGGTTAGTTAGTTCTGACAATTGTTATTTGATTCCTGAGCTCCTTAGAAGACATGACATTCTGCAGAGAAGAGGCTGAAAGAAACCAGATAGCAACTCAGCATCTCCAACATCAATTACTGGTAACAAACAAACAAGCACACACTGAATAAAGCAAACAAATAAGTGGAGACCATGGTTATATCATGTATTGATCACTATGTGTTCTTGTTGCAGCGTGCTGGATTGCGGGGCTTTTCTCTTAATGCCATGCAGAACAAAGCATACAGACTGAACAACAACATGGCTGTTCAGCATCGACAGCAAACAGTAATTAATGAGCACACTATGATCTTCACACTACAGTGTCATTTACAGTTTTTCTCCGTGAAGTTTGGAAAGCATCTGGAGGGTTGATGTTTGTGCTTTTTGTAGATGATGAGCAGGTACTGGAAATTATGGCAGGGCCGTCTGGAGGAAGCTGAAGACCAGAGTTTTCAACCGCTCACAGAGATGGCTCAGACTAACTACAGGTGCTTTTATTAAGTGCTCTACTTTGTAGCATCTAAGCTACAAATATACTGCATATTGCTTCTTTTGTCTGCACAATTCCAATCTAAATTTTGACATAACCTGTTTTTTTGTTGTTTTTTTTTTAATCGCTGAAGTGTTTTGCTGTTGAGCAGCTGTTTTCAACACTGGAGAGAGAAACTTGCTGACCAGAGACACATGCAGGTATTTTTACATCCAAAGCAACAAAGCAAAGACAAGGATGCATTTCTATAGATGAGAAGAAAAGATGTTTATCTGCCAAAAAGGAATTTCTGTGAACGTCCCATATGGTGAAAATCCTTTTTTATTGTGGTTTGTGCGTTCGAAAAATGCGGAGGAGTAAAATATAAGCTGTGAGAACATGAAGACAGCTGGGATTCCTTTAGACCAGCCCAGCGGCACTTAAAACTACAAACACTGAAATAGCTCATTTAAAACAGGACTAAAACCAGGGATTATACAGTCACAGTGAAATATACCACCGTAGCCGTATTTTAAGCTAAAATTTGATCACCTTCTGGGGACATGTGAGACTTGCATCGGTTTGTTGAAAGAGGACACAATATGCGAACTTTAAGTGAAAAGTCTAGGAGCATAAGAACACAGTTAATTAAATCCTTTGATATTTAGGCAAAGAGTAGTTTAAAATATGAGCTGTTTGATGTTATTTGACTCAAAGACTTGTTTTTCTATAGGAATTGGAGCTTCGTGCAGACATTTGGTTTGTAGACCGCACGTTACCTCGGTGTTTCAAGTCATGGGTCGAGTTCACTCTGCAGAGACGACTGCATAAACGGAGAAAACACAGAGCTGAAGTCTACAATCGGTGAGTTACCACCTTTTTCCCCTGGACTTTTAAACATGTTGTAAACTCAGCAGGCTGACCTATGCGTTGTCTCTCCATGATTTGTTTGTCAGACAGCGTCGGTACTCTTGGGTGTTTTACACCTGGTGGGGACGGTCAGAGAAGCACAAGGAGGAAATGCTTTCTGAGCGGATGGTATGTCAGCTTCACATGAAAACTGTGTTGTCGATTAAGACCGCAGCTGTGCAACACACGCATAATATTTTTTTTCCAGGCAATTCTTCACGAGGAACGATGTCACATGCAGAGAGCCTGGGCTCGATGGAGACACCGCACACAACAACAGGTGAAAGAGGCGGAGAAGCAGGAGGCTTCACAACACCTGTACCTGCACAGACTTCTCCAGAAGACGATGACCCAGTGGAAGGACAACAGCGCTGAGATACGAGAAAGGTGAAGCAAACAGATCTGCTGGGATTGTCAGTACATCTCAGCTGTGAACTTACAGCGTTATTTGCTAATATATTTGTTGTTTTCATGTCAGGAGACACCGAGAGCAGCAGGCCTGCCATCAGGATGACCTGCGCTGCATGAGATGGGCTGTAGAAAAATGGAAAAAGGTGCTTTTTTTTAGTCTTCGTCCTATCTAGTCTGCACACCATCTGTTCATAGAGTTTATAAACTGTAAAGCATCAGTGCTTTTGGCCTCAGATTAAAAAGGACAAAAACTGAACTGTTTAAATCTGGAAACTTGTATCTTATAAATATTCTGCTGAGCATCTCTGGAAACCTGTACACTGTCGAGATGAGAGAAGAGCTTTGATATGTCATACCAACACACATCAGATGAGCAGTTGTCTGTTTCAGGTTTGTGTGTGTTTGTTAGTCACTCCACTGTGTGTTATCAGTTTGTTCAGAGCCAGAGGGTGAAGAAAAACAAGCTGGAGCAGATGCAGCATTACCATGAAGTTAAACTTCTCAAACACTCCTTTGTGGCCTGGAAGGTACATAAGTATTAGTTACAGGCAATATATTCACATGAATCATGTGCTTGGCATGATGCAAATGGTGTTTAAGTTCTTACACGTTGTGTTTTTACAGAAACACCATCTGCAGATGTCTCATGTGTATGACCATGCAGAGGAACTTTACAAGCAGCAAATGCAGCGTTTCCTCAGGTAATAAGCACAAATACATATAACTTCCTTGAGCAGCTGAGAGTTCTCTATTTAGAAACTATACATCTACATCATCATCATCATCAGTTTCATTCATGTTTCCTCAGGCAAGTTCTCGCTGTGTGGAGGGAAAACGCAGCACTGATGACAGAGGTCCGAGTGGCAGAGCAACAAGCACAGAACCACTTTAAGCACCGACTTCAACTTAAGGTTATGAATCGGTCTTCTGCCTTCATCTTTAAAACCATCACAGCTACTCACTTTGTCAATGTTTTTACTGATTGCTTTCTTTACATTGAATCTCTAAAGGTGTTTCTTGCTTGGAGAGAAGTAACTAAATGTGCAGTGTTGAAACACCACCAGCAGGAGGAAGCACTGAGCAGGGCTCGGAGCTCTATAAATCAAGGTAAATACAGGTTGCAGTCCCCTCTTCTCATTCCTCAGTTTGTACAAACTTGATTCCTTTTCTCACCTCCTCTTCTCGCGTCTTAGTCGTGCCCACCTGAGATGAAGGCAGATAAGACCAGAGAGGAACATGACATTTATTTGTATGAAAAATACTTTACAGATATTGCTACACAAACGCTGGAGTGCAGAGCGATTGATTGTACATTCGATAAATTCAATGAACTAAGGCAACTTATTGATATTGTACAAAAGGAACACTTGCAGAATCTTCCTCCTGCCTTGGTTTTTATATTCCAGCTGTTTGTCAAGTCCCTTTTACATGTCATAAGTGTTGAAAAGGCTTCCTCAAAGGTACAGCAAGAATGTACATCTATTTTTCTCACTCTTGCAGCTTGATAGTAACCAAGTATTTGTTTAATGTGGTTTGAATTGCTCTCGGGCTGCACAGTGGTGTAGTGGTTAGCACTTTCGCCTTGCAGCTAGAAGGTCCCTGGTTCACGTCCCGGCTTTCCCGGGATCTTTCTGCATGGAGTTTGCATGTTCTCCCTGTGCATGCGTGGGTTTTCTCCGGGTACTCCGGCTTCCTCCCACAGTCCAAAAATATGCTGAGGTTAATTGATCATTCTAAATTGCCCGTAGGTGTGAATGTGAGAGTGATTGTTTGTCTTTGTATGTGGCCCTGCGACAGACTGGTGATCTGTCTAGGGTGTCCCCTGCCTTCGCCCGAGTCAGCTGGGATAGACTCCAGCACCCCCCCGCGACCCTAGTGAGGATTAAGCGGTGTATAGATAATGGATGGATGAATTGCTCTCATACTGTTTACAACCAAACTTTAAAAGTTCATAAATCAGTGCAAGACACCCACAGTAGGAAAGTGCAAATGACAGAGATCAAAGAAATTTAAGACAAATGCAACATATGTCATGCACTTATCACAGTTTTCTGAGCATTAGTCACAGATTTATCAGTTAGTAATGAGCTGTTAAGTCAGAATGCTGATATTAAGATAAGCCAAGCAAAGTGTACCGGAAATGTTGTACACTTTTTACCTTAATGTTTTCTGTTTTTAGTGCAGCTGCTGCAGTTTTTCAAACAGTGGCGGAAACAAACCGCGGAGGCTCGAAGTGAGAGGATGTGCATGGAAAAGGCCAGACGGCACCACAATTCCAAACTCCTGTCTAAAACTCTGAAAGCATGGAACAGATACCACTACCAGCACCAGAAAAATAAGGTTATCTTTTCATTATCCCTTACCTGTTAATATCATGCTGTAACATGAATTCTTAAAAATTAAATTCCTTTTTCCATAGGTGATGAAACGACAAGGAATCTTGTTACTGAGATTAAAAATGTACCAGACATATTACGAACAATGGAAAATGAAGGTTTGTTGATGTTCTTTTTTACATTTTGAACAAACTATTGTATAAAAATTGATGTTGACTTTGGAAGAGGACAGAATCAGCCATGTTTTGTTTGAAACACAACTATGAGTGGATATTACTTTGCAATAGTAAAGGGAGGATACTTTTATAAGCAATATCATTAATAGTATTTATTTATTAATGAACTTCAGGCAAGGTTTAATCAAGTCAGTATTTGGTGTGAGCACCCTTTCGCTATAAAACAGCACTGGTTCTTCTTGGTACTACACAGTTTTTCAGGGTCCTTTGCAGGTGGGTTGTTCAAGTCTCTTGGGTGAAGTTGCCATAGATAATTTATGTGTTCAGACTATCTCAGTCTCTTCATGTAATCCCAGACGGACTCCATGATGTTGAGATCAGGGCTCTGTGGAGGTCCTACCATTGGTTGCAGTGCGCCATGTGTTTATTGTGGCAAAGATAGTTCTTTAGGACTCTGTGTGGGGTCGTTGTCATGCCACAGAATGAATGTGGATGCCTTTTTGATATTATTGTGTGATGTGTGTTGGATAAGAATCTGAAGTGGCCACAACATTTGCACAGTACTGTATGTGGTTTGATTTAGTGCAGTTAAACTGGCTGTAACTTTGGTTTTCTTCCTGCTAACAGCTGCAGCACAGACGGAGGGAAGCTAAGCAGACAGAACGAGCTCTCTGGCACTGGGCCCTGACTCTGCAGGCCAAGGTAACACCTGCCTCCGCATTCTTCTCTCACTACTAAACTGACCACTGTATGCGCTGCAGACAGGATTTATTGAGATGTTGTTTTGTGAATCTGCTGCAGGTGTTGTATGGCTGGAGGTTGTGGGTCACAGAGCAGCACAGGGAGCAAGAACAAACAGCCAGAGCTGCACAGGTCTACAGAGACCAGCTGCTGAGGGAGGGCGTCACATGCATCCTCACATACGCTGCTCATATGAGCGATCTCACAACGAGCCTCACGCAACGCAGCCAAGAGCAAGTGAGTTATTGTGTTTCCTGTGAGTTTTTTTAGACATCAGATTTCATTTCATCAAATGCGCATGTGTCCTGCAGAGATCGCAACGTCTCCAGAGAGTTGTTAGACGTTGTGCCATGCGGTGGAAGCAGCGAGCGCTGTGCAAACCACGAAGAGAGCGAGAGGTCAGAGCGCAACCACCGAAAAAGAGCGTGACCTTCTGTTTGACTGCACCTGCACTGAACAGCATATCCTCGTCTGACTCAGCAGAGCACGTAGCGGAAGATGAACTGCTTAGCAAGCTGTGAGTGTGTGCTTCTGTTTGACAGGCTGTGACAGTGTGTCCAACACATGGACTAAGTCTTACACAGTTTGTCTTTTTCTACAGGGTTCTTAACAGAACACCTCGGCGTCAGCCACGTCGCCACCAGAAGCTCCTTGAATCGCCAGTGAAAGCGTTGGAACCAACAGGGTACAGCAGTTGTTAATAAATTAATACTTTTTGTCATTTCTGTGCATACGTAACCTACATTATGTTATTTTCTAAATATTAGACACATTTTATATCATGAATCAGCTTAAAGTGAAGGGTTGTGTTACGAGTCTGCATAAGGCACTAACTGATTCTTCTTTTTTAGCACCCAGAAACAAACTGGCAGCACCAGCAGTGAGGCATCTTCGTTTGAGTTCAGGTTTCCTTCACAGGATGACCGTCTTGCACTGTCGTCCTGCCTCCATCCTGCTAAAGTCCCTGTTACCTCTACACATCAGAGTCCCCTCAGATCTACTGTATCCTCCTCTGAACCTTGCATGCCCACCTTGGACTCTCCTCAGGAAGCCCAACACCAAGAGCTCCTTTTACCTCCTTCTGCTTTCATGACTGCTGAGACTCTGAATACGGTAATAATAACTTGTTTGACTTTGACACATATCACTAAGTATTCATTGCTATAGTAAATAACTTGACCTGGGTTATTTCATATGTTTGTTTTCTTTCTTAAGTTGGGGAACGGCAGCAGCTCAGATCTTGGAGATGCTCCTCTTGTGCCTTTTCACCAGTTTATCACTTCATTTAAACACCACTCATCAACCCATCCAGGTATGTTAACTGCACCTTTCCTCTCAATATGAGCTTATTAAGCTTGATTAGACAAAACATTTCACACCCCAACGTGAAAACAACTGTTGTGATGCTTTTTAAAGAAATACATGTGAGGGCTTCCAGTGGAGAAACTGAGATTCCTCATGTAGAAGCTGATGCAACATCAGGTCTGACAAAAGAGCTTCTCAGCATTCGCCTAGAGATGAAGAGCTTCCTGCAGGAGAGAAAGCAACTCCGGTACAAATCTGTGACATTTGTTCCATTCTTCTTTTTAGATCTGAATCTTTTAGATTGTACATGCTGTCTACATAGTGGCTGGTGTTTAACTGTGTTTGTGCACTCAGGGCATGGCGAAAACTGCAAGAGGTATTACAGAGTTGGCTGCAGACCAGTGGAAAGGACGAACATATGGAAAAAAATGCAGTTTGTCAAGAGTTAAAGGAGGTAAAGACATAGAAAACAACACCTATAAACATCGCAAACAGGTAAAAACACATAAGGACAGTTATTAGCACCTGCATTCAGGGATGACACTGTTTTATGCATTTTTTTAAAAGATGCAGCCCAAATGTCATTGTTGACGATCTGAAGCTTGATTCATTTCGCGCTTGAGTTTAGGCTTGATCACCAAGCTAAAAGAGCATGTCTGTGTAGATTCTCAGTCATCCAGGTTATGGTAATTGTACAAGCTTCAGTAGAAATCAACTGGACATCTCTTGTAGGTTCTCGATGACGTTTCACCTCTCATCCAAGAGGTTTCTTCAGTTCTTCTGAACTGAAGCTGACTGTAGATCCTGTCAGGTCTTTCTTTCTCTTGATTCCCAAAGGAACATAACCAGCCATCCATTCGGAGTTCCAGTTAGGAAAATCGGGATATCATGCCTGGAAGATGGGGATGCTATTCCAGACACTGCAGAGTTGGAACAGATCAGCTTACACTGTGGAAAAGGACACAACTTGTAGGGCGCAAAAGGGATATATTCTGTATATTTTTTTTTATTATACCTTTATTTTTACCTCTCTTGGACGAGAAGTGAATCATCTTCAAGAACCTACAGGAAACGTCCAGTTGATTTTCACTGAAGCTCCTACGAAACTAAAAGAACATAAATCGAGTAACTTGGTTGTGTTCAAGTATTTAACAAATCAACATTCTTACCCAAACCTATAGGGAGTCGCTTGGCCCATGCTAACACTGGACAGGCCACCACTCCATCACAGAGCTACCAAGAGACAGACAAGTGTACATGCTAATTCTCACATCTAGAGCCAATTTAGATTCACCAATTAACCTGCCATACATGTCTTTGAACTGTAGGAAGACACAGAGAAAACAAGCAAACAAAGGTTGTCCAAAACATTGAATTCAGAACCTTCAAGCTATTAGATAGATAGATAGATAGATAGATAGATAGATAGATAGATAGATAGATAGATAGATAGATAGATAGATAGATAGATAGATAGATAGATAGATAGATAGATAGATAGATAGATAGATAGATAGATAGATTAAACCTTTATTGATCCCACAGCGGGGAAATTTACAATGTAACAGCAGCAAATGGAACAGAATAAAAAGGAGAGCAGCACACAATGCACACAGTGCACAGATATATTTTCTCCTTCTAGAAGAAAAAAATACAATATTTACAGCAACATTCCTATGAAATTGCACAGCATCATTTCGTACATTTTTTATTGCACAGTTTGTAGGTGGGTGAACTGAACTACTGGGAGCAGGTTGATTGTAAAGTCTGACTGCAGCAGGAAGGATGGACCTGCGGTATCTTTCCTTTAGACACTGTGGGTGAAGCAGTCTGTCACTGAAGGAGCTGCCCAGTGATGATACTGTTTCCTGCAGAGGGTGGGAGGTGTCCTCCATGATAGACAATGACATGATAGACATGAGAGACACCAGTGTTCACCACTGCATCACTGTCTTACCCTTAAAACCATTAATACTTAATCTGAAAACATGATCTCAGATCAAGTATTGGTGTTTTTCAGCTAAGATAGTTTAATTTCTTTAAATTTGATGTATCGTACAGTTATTTAAGAAAATCTGCATTGTGCATAACCTTTTATAACCACACCTGATAACGATAATGTAACAGGTTTCATGGTTGATTTGGTTTAGTACTACAGGTCACAGAAATTTGGGGGACTAGACAAAGTTTTGTTGTATTTCCACCTGGAACCTGCAGTGTACTAACAGTATAATGAGCACAGATTCCCACCACTTGGGTTTCATGCATTACAAACCTGAAGAACCAGTCCTGTTAAATTGCCAGTTGTGTTTTTTTACGTCATTGTTAATTTTCAGAATTGGTTTCCGGTGGACTGAATTATGCTGGTATTACAGCTTGACATTGCATAGCGGAGAGTAGTTTTACAGTGTTTGAGTGGAGTCATAGGTGAGCTGGAGGCATGGGTGGAGAATGAGACAGGGGTGATCTGCACATTAAAAGGAAACAGTGGTGTAGAGTTACATCTAAACAATTTAATTGAAAACAACTGCTAGATATGTCATTTTCATATACAGAGATGAGTTTTTATGGTTTAAATCCAAGACAGAGGGATATTTTGATAAAGCAGTCGGCCAACAATTGTGCTTTCTCCATCATTCTGACTGTATGCTGCACACACAATGAGTCTATAAAAAGCACAGGGAAGTGAAAGTTACCTTGCTGAGTAGTTGGAGATGTGCACACTGTCCAAATTTCTTTGACTATAGAAAGAAATACTCACATTCTGATTGTGAGGCTAGACTTCCTAAGTTACTGTCACTGTTGGCTTGAGCTTTGCATTCATTTCTCAGCAGCCTGACTGAATCTCTGGCTGTGAAAAGTTAAACAGGGGTCACATAAGGGGATGATGAATTACATCACAGATGCTGCATGATACCGTTAATGTGTCACAGTTGTTGTTTTTGATGTTGACAGTTGGAAGAGCGCATCGACAGACTGTCCACCGAGCTGGAAAAACGGAGACCAGGGATGCTGCTGCACACAGAGAGAGTCCAACATTTACAGTCAGCCCTCCACACTTCAGGAGTGTATTTCCTGTGTCAAGAAGAAAGAGAGATGGAAATTAATAACTCTGTGCTTACAACATGACAGTGAAGATCCTCACACACTGCCAAAGTGGTTACACCTGCTGCTTGTCTGGATGGGTGCATTTTCATCTTCAATAGATGCATATTTTGCTGAAAACTTGCTTAAATTTTATACCTTCACTGCACTCAGCTGGTGAGGAAAAGCAGATATCTTAACACCGCTGCAATGCTGGTGGTTCTTTTTAAACGTCCTGAAATTGATTCCGTTTATCCAAAAACATAAAAACCAAGTACCACGGAGCAGTCTGGAGCTCTCCACTATAAAATGACGGAAACGTTGGATAGGGGTCGTCCTTGTGACAGATGGTGCGTACTAAATATTTTCCATATGTGTGCAAAAAGTGACTTTACTGTTTTCAGAGGAGCTGCCCTTGCGCAATAGGTGTTCCATTTCCCCGTTAGCGCCAGTGCCTCTAATTCTTTAGAAAATCTATGCCGGAAAATCGGGGATTTTGGACTAACAGAGGAGACAGCTGTGTGTTCCACTGTGCTGACTGCATGAGACAAATTTGTCTGAATCTTTGATCTACAGCAGAGCAGAATGCGGGGACTTTATCCCATTTTACTCATTTTTGTCTTTGTCTGCTGCGTCAGGGGTGAGTGCTGTTACTAGTAAGTCTATTTATTGTCATTGTTCAGTTATTTAATGTTGCTCTTCAGCCCCAGTTTGTTGTTGAATGTTCTAAGTCTGTCCATCCCTTTGTTCATGTTGGCATTTGTTTGCTGGCATCATGTTGGAACTTTTGCTTTCTAGCTTTTTATTAGAGCTGATCATTGATGTATTGTAAAAGCTTTTCAGTGTACTGAAATTTTGCTTGACATTTCCTTTTAAAAAATAAATGCACAAAGAAATTCATTAAATACCTGCCTCCTGTACAAGGAATAGAACCAATAACCGAATTCTCCACTAAAAGAACTAAATGCATATTACTGCTCTAATCCTGGACCATTTGAACTGTTCTTCAGCTAAGAAGATGCGATGGTGCACAGTGTCAGATCCTGAGCAGAGGAAGTGTGCAGAACTAGCTAAAGCTCTGGTTGCAGTGCTGCCTCCAGCTGCCGTGGCTGCTTTTGCTAGACTCTCCTGCATACGAGCGTCAAGCACGGCTGACTGCATCGACAGGATCAAGGTGGGCAATTTTTAAATGAAATGTCACAGTTTTAGCTCTGAGGGCTATTTAGTATAAACATCTGCAGAGGCTGGATATGTCTATTTACCATTATATGTTTCGAAATGTTCATGAAATGCCTTCTATCATAAAAAAGAATATAATTAATATTTAGCAACAGCAAAATTATAAAACGTGTATATTGTTTGATTTAACACAGACAAACTGGTTAAAGGAAGCTGTGCAGTCAGAAGGTGTCAAAGGTTGAACAAGGAAATATAAAAATCAGGAAGCAAAGGTGACTGGAATTTACTGTTTCCTTAAAGACATCCCTCATAAAACTATAAAATCTTGTAGCTTTCATTTTCAACATCATAAAACATGGTGACCTTAAGTCATCCCTCACCTGGCAGTTTCACAACTGTTCATTTCTTTGATTCAAGTAAATTTCAGGTAGTTTATGGGCCATGATCCATGTGATTTAGGGGTGACATTATGTCCTGGGACTTCCCATCGGTCAGAAGCTTGTTGGATGAGAGGTGAAACATCTTTAAGAACTTAAACGAGAAGTCCAGTTACTTCCTACTGAAGCACTGAGGATTACTGTGACCTGAATGAGTGAGAATCTACACAGACAAATCAACAAATTAACAATATTAAAACCACACTACCAGGTTGAAATCTAAATGAATTAAAACACTAATTTAGTTAATATTATATGATGTTTGACCTCACTGTAAGGTGGAATTGAATTTCAAATGTTGCTCTAAAGATGAACTATGACTGGTTAAACATTAGGGATCAACCAGCAGGTTTTTTTTCAGTGTTGATATCAGTTATTGGTCATCAAGGAGACCAATAACTCGGATCCAATATACATTTTAGCTAAAAATTAAGAAGTTTCTCAACTCCAACACAAAGCTTAATTGAAATGCCTTTATTTAGATTTTACATGTGTTTAATTAAAATAAACTTTTCAACATTCATCCTACAGTGTTGATTGGTTATCACGTGAAGTAACCAATCAGTGCTGTGGGTGGGACAATGCTCAGCATCACAGAGTGACTACAGATAAAGAGAGGCAGCTGCATTAGAGCCAAAGTAGAGCATAATTCCTATTAATATACGTACCACTGGAAGAAAAGTTACATAATATAAATTACAGCTCACTCTCTGAATCTTTTGTTTCAGGCTAATCGTGCTGATATTGTGACTTTAGATGCAGGGGAAGTTTATTCTGCTGTGAAGCAGTTCGACCTTGTTGCCGTTGCCAAGGAGATATACAGTGACGGTGGGTTTACTTCACATTTATGATCAACTTTAACATGTCTGTTCATCATGAAGATCTGACACGATCCACTGGTCTGTGTCTGTGTATCTGCAGGAGGCTGTATTCTGTCTGTGGCTGTGGTGAGAAACAGCAGCTTGGACATCCGATCCCTGCAGGGCCTCAAGAGTTGTCACAGTGGGGTTCGATGGACGGCTGGATGGAGTCTTCCTCTCGGCTTCCTGCTGTCCAGAAACTACCTGAGTTGGTCAAAAGAGCAGCCACTAAGTCAGGGTAATAAGCTAGTAAAAACAATATAACTTAATCTCTCCATTTTCTCACTTCTGATCTGTATTTCTTCAGTCCCCTAACTTGTTTTTCTCCTCTCTGGCAGATGTTAGTACCTTTTTCAGTGCCAGCTGTGTTCCTGGAGCTGCTGCCATGGCGCCTCCTCTGTGCTTTCTGTGCCAAGGCCAGAAGTCTTACATTCGCCAGAAGAATTACCACTGCGAAACGTCCCACAGTGAGCCCTTCTACAACAACCAGGGAGCCCTCAGGTCAGAATGTTTGATATAGTTCAAACATGTGCCTCGGCAGTAAAAACGTCAATGAATTGCTATTTTTGCCTCTTTTGCTATGCCACAGATGTCTCAGGAGGGGGGCAGGAGATGTTGCATTTGTGGACCATTTGGCCCTTGACAGCATCGACGGTGAGCAGTATAATCTAATGTTATAATGTCTGACTCCATTTGCTCTATTGCAGTAAATAACCTGGATCTGGATAACCCTGGTGGCTTAAGGGGTTTAAGACACGGATTATGTTCGTCCCATATAATTCTCTCTTCATATTTCCTGCTGTCTGTCTGTACAATAAAGGCAAAAATGTACAAAATTTACTAGACAGACACAAATAGCAGGTAGTGTCCTTCAAAGTTAGGTTAACAGTATGGTGAAACTGGCACTTTTTGGTTGTAAATTCAAGAACAAAACATTACAATAAGACAAACAATATTATTAGATGATCAACTTTATCTTATTGCCGTTTTTTTTAATCTCAAATTCAAATTCCTAAAGAAGCTAAATGGTAATTTTCACAACTGATAAGATCCTTCTGGAGGGATCTGCGTGCAAATATTTGTGCATATGAGGGAAACATTTTTAAGTGAAAACCTACCTTCTACTGAGCTGCTAACTTTTAGGCCGGCATAAGAAAATGTATAAAAGCTGCACACAGTGGATTCCTGCTATTGCTTTAACAGATGAAGATCAATGATTCAACACGCTGCCTTCTCCAAGATACAATACAGCAGTCACCCAACTGGTGTTTATGCCAAACCCTGTGCTACAAATCAGGGTCGTCGATCTAAGTGGCGGGTGTAGACAAGGGAAAGCACACAATATATGACAACATTAGAGTGAAAATGATCTTTTAATACAGTGTATTTTTCGTCACAACACAAAGCCAACTCCAGTCAGTTGTCTCACCTGAATATCAGCTGCTGCAGATGAGAGTTTGCACTCAGCAGAGATACCCAAATGAAGCAGATCAAACCTAAACAGTGGCAATTCAATGATGTATAAAAACAATATTACAATATGCTTTTATTAAATTACCCCTGTTAACATAGTTTAAAATCATTTCATTTGTGACGGCAAACGTCATTATTTAATTACAGTAGCATCTACTTTTCTCTGCTTTTTTACTTTCTGTCAGAGAGTGAGCAAGATGAGTTCAGTTTACTGTGCGCTGATGGCACACAGGCTCCTCTCAGCCACTACAGACAGTGTAATCTGGGCCGTGGTCCAGGAGGAGGAATGGTCACCAGACTCAATTTTCGCAAGGTTGTTCGCAAATTTCTAGCGACTGTGCAGGTATGTTTTTCTCACTTTTTGCCCACACATGTGACTCACTTTGTTGTAGCTGTTCTTTTGCTTCAGTGAAAAATTCTTTAATGATTCTTCAGCTGCTGTTTGGCCAACAAGGAAGAGAGAGGCACCGCTTCCAACTTTTCAACTCCTCATCTTTTGGAGAGAACGACCTTCTCTTCAAAGACGTCACAGAGAAACTGGCTGTTCTTCCAGATGACATGGATGTCAGTCAGGTGTTAGGCCTGGATTATGTTGCACTGCTGAAAGGTCTCGGCCATGAAGGTGCTTACACTCACTGATGTCCACATGTTAATTCATATATTCAAGCTGTGGTTTCATAGCACCACTGGCCCTGTGTGTGTTCGCAGGAAGCTCCTTGGAGGACAGTGTAGTACGATGGTGCTGCATCAGCCACGCAGAGCAGAAGAAATGTGAGCAGTGGGCTCTCAGTATAAAGTCAGACCCGCTGGTGTGCGTCAGAGCTGTGTCAATGCGTGACTGTATTGAGAAAATTAAGGTAAGTCATCTAAACTGCAAGAGGTCAATATTTTCATCGCTCTTTAGATAAATGTTGTACGAACTCCAACAACCTGTCCCTTCACCACAGAGGGACGAGGTGGACGCTGTGTCACTGGATGCAACTCACTCATTCATTGCAGGGAGATGTGGTCTTGTTCCTGTTGTGACAGAATATTATGGTAAGACTGTTGCATAAACTAACAAGAAAAGCACTCAGAGAGCACAGTGCTCCACCAAGGCTGTTCATTCCCCCATATGGCATCATCAGAAACGCAGCACTATTTTTTAGAAATCACAGCAACATAGAATGTGGCTATTTAATATAGATGTACCCATAATAAAATGACCTTGCGCTGAGCACAGGTGTGTGTTATGCATGTGTATGTTATGTACGGATCTCGAATTGCGTGACCAAAATATGTAGCAAGCGGTGGGAATTGATTGGACTCGGAAACACCCCCACAATTTAATCAGCTGTTCCTTGCATCATTTTCCACGGATAAGTCCTGATAAGTCCGTAGCGGTCGATTTGTAGTAGGATCGTAATCATGTGATCGTCTGTAGGCAGCTGACGTAGTGTTCACTTGTTGTCATAGTTACAGTGATGCCGTGCTGCTATCTTGCAATGATACAGAAATCTTTAACAAATCCATGGATCCAGACTATAAGCTGCATCACTGCCAGAATCTAATCAGGTGGTCCTTGTCATTTCTGACCTTCCCTGAAAATTTCATCAAATCGTTTTTTGAGCAATGTTGTGCACAGACGGAATAACAGATGGACAGACAAACATACGCTGATTGTCACATAACTCCGCTGCATTCCTTGGTGGAGTAACAGTGTATAAATAAATAGCAAAAAAGCTACTCCAAAATCAAGCTGGATAATTTCTTATATTCATAATAAACTAATTGAGTGATGGAATTTGTGTAGCCTAATTAAATGAGCAGGAGGCTAACAAAAAAACAGATAGCCAACAATGTCGATATTTGAGTAATCCAAGTCATTTGTCAAGCAAAATGCTTCTAATATCTATTTTTAGTGTCTCAGACATGAGAATTTGCTGCTTTTCTCACTTTTTATAGAGCTGTTAATTCATTGTTTTGGGGTTTTAGACTGCATTGAGGAAAGCACTGTACAAATAATATGGTAGTTATGGCTACAACTAATGATTATTTTGATTTTCAGTTCATTTGCAGGTGATTTTCCTAATTAATTTATTTATAGTTTTGTGTGTATACTATCAGAAACTAGTGAAATGTGTCCATCTGAGTTTCCCATAGTCCAAGATGACATCTACAAATTACTTAAGTTATATTTAGTCCCAACTATTTTAGATTTTTATTCATATAAAACAGAAGAGCAACAAATTGACACGTTTGAGAGACTCCAACCTGCAAATGTTGGTGTTTTGCTTGAAAAATGACTCAATTAACAAATTACTAACATTGTTGCTCATTATTTTTCTGTCAGTTGTTTGTTCAGCTAATTATTTTGAGTCTAACGGGCATTGAAACTGAATGTAGAAGCCTTGTTTGTCAGTGTTTTTTTTTAAACACATGCCTTTGAAAAGTAATTCTGTCAGTAAAATATGTTTTATTTGAGGTAAATCCAGTCATCGGCTGAAAGTATGTCATTTCCTGATGCCAGTTCTGTCTGCAGCTTTCAAAATTCAGTTCAAACAGGTTTTCTGCTATTTTCAGATATTTTAGAAACTACATTGTCAACTATAAAAATAACCACTGGATCACTTATTAGATTAACTGCAATGCTAGTCTTCATTAGTTAAAAAAACGATAAGTTTGGACTCTGCTTTCTTGAAATCTCTCAGGAAGAAAATGTGTCCCTGCTGCAGGATCGACTCACTTAGAGGCAGATGGTAAGATGAAGAGAAAAGCAGCTTGATGGTCAACTTACTGCTGCCTTCATTGTCTTTACTGCAAACCACCGCTGTTTCTCTCCCCAGTCTTGCCCTCGGTAGCAGCTTTAGCTGTGGCGAAGCGCTCCAGCAGGAACATTTTCATTGGGAACCTGGGAGGCCGTCGCTCGTGTCACGGACACATGTACAGTCCTGCAGGCTGGTTGCTGCCGTCCAGACACCAGTTAAGTGTGGAGCACAACAGCAGCTCAATCTGTGACCCAAACCAAGGTACTGTTTCCAAAAATTCACATGAAGCCCTGCTGCACTGTACTAACATATATCACATCTCTTCTCCGGTCTCAACCTCTTGACCTTTGTACTCCATACCGTTGGCTGCTTGTGATTTTAAGCGTTGCATTAAAACTCACATGTGACTGCAGTTTACCTCCTTGTGTTTCCTCAGTGTACAATGATGTGTTTTGGAAAGGCTGCCTTCCTGGATCTCTGGGGAATCTCTGCAAAGTGTGCATGGGAGGCACAGGCGAGGCTGCGACCAAACGCTGTGCTGACAACCACAATGAGCGTTACTATGGCAACATGGGGGCTTTAAGGTTTGTGCAGCGGCTTACCTCAGCCACAGTTTTCCATTCATCTGTGATTTAAAAAGAGGGTTCAGTCAAATTGTGAATAAGTATTACTTTTACAGCTATCCAGCCATTAAGAAAGTTTTAGTTTAATTTGTCCTGGTTTAAAGATATTTGCAGCCACTCTAATGCATTTGAACCTGATTTATTTGGTGCCAGCAGTAAACCAAACATCGACATATCACATTTTAAGCCTTTTAAATAACCTGTTATTTGGACATCCAGGAGTTACACAGCAATATTAGGATTCACTGAGAAGTTAATTTCTGGTCACCAAACAAATTTAAATGCAATATTCTCTGTCTTTTCCCTTTATTTTGGTCTCCACCAATACCTAAGAGAAATATCTGGCATTTTGGTTGTTAAATGCTCCAGTATATGCACCAGTTTACCTCTAAGTTTGTATCTACTGGGGAGAAAAGTACAACTAAAGTGCAACTGTCTACAGCTGTGAGAATGAATCAAGACAATACATTTGTGGGCTATGAAACTAATTTAGCTGAAATATGTTAGAATAAGCAGCAGGACACATGAGAATCCACAGAGCACAGTATCATTTATAATGACTTCCACTATGTTACAATGAAGACAGAGTTTTCAAAGACATTATTTTTAAAATATCTGGGGGCAAAGAAAACCAGAACTATCAATGAGGAAAAAAACCTAATTTGCCTGAAGTGACTGATTAATCCTTTACCCATGATGCTTTTCTTCCCATTGTTGCCAAGTGCTTGCTCAAAAGTAATCTGATGCAATGTTTGGATTTGTTGAATTTCTCTCTGTACTTTTATAAGGTCTTCACCTTTTCTATGTCAAGTGCCTTGAGATGACATGAGATGGTGCAATATAAATAAAACTGAGTTGAATTGTACTCATTACACACAGGTGCTTGGTTGGAGATCCCAGTGGTAAAAGCTACGGTGATGTGGCCTTTGTTGAGCAGCACAACCTTCAGGCCAACATCCTCAGTGAGATATTCAAGATGAAGAGTGGACGTAAACATACACAATGACACTGCCTGACTGTATGTTTATTATGTCGCTGTTGTCATGTATTGCTTCAGGTCTGAGCTCCACCGGTTGGGCAGAGGTTTGGACATCATCGGACTTGGAGCTGCTGTGTGGTGATGGTCGTCGCGCCCCGTTGTCAGAGTGGGAGAGTTGTAATCTAGGAGTCATCCCACCAAACACCATCATGACACGGCCAGTGCTCACAGCACGAGTGTACGACTTCCTTATGAAGTCACAGGTCAGTTTGTTTTAAAATAAGTGGAACTTTTTAGGATCCTGTTAGGATTACCTATTCAGTGTCCTGACAGACTGCTTGATAAATAGGGACGATGCTGCGCTTCTGAGAATGAAAGGGGGAAGGCAGCCGTGGAAAACAGCACTGTACATTGTGAGACAAGGAGAGTTTACATCGCATGGTAGCACCTCAAGTAAACATTTCAAAATGTAGTTAGCATGTGCCAGATTTACCGTCCCTCTTGCTCTCCTTGCCCTCTTACCTCCCATCTTCCCTCCCCTTCTATTTCTTCTTGCCCTGCGTTCATAATGGACAGTCAGGAGACTTTTTTTCTGAATACTGAGTGTACTGGATCTGTTAAAGCTGTGGCTTGAACAGATTTCTCATTTGAGAAGTAAAAACAAAAAACTTTTTGACTCTTGGTGTAATAAATTACTCCAAAATTGACAGAATGTTTCAGTGAGCAAGGATTGCGCTCATCAAAGAATATCTTGTTATGCTGTGTTTAGTTTAGTTGGGCCCAATAGATGATTGAAATCACAAAGCCAGCATGATTGTTGCCATCTATCCACTTGTTTTGCTTCATCTAGTGCACGTCACTGTAAATCAGGACAGACACCTAAAGAACACAGGGAGTGTTTAGGTGGATGTTTATTTTAAAACTGTTTCTTTTAACCTTATAGGAAACTTTGGCAGCCAACCTGAACCCAGAGTTTAACCTCTTTGAGTCTCAGCAATATGGAGAAAGTGATCTGCTGTTTAAAGATGCGACACAGTGTTTCGTCCACACAAGCCACATGGATTACCGCTCCATCCTTGGAGAGGAGTTTTACACTCATGTAGAGGCTGTCTTCAACTGCACGCACTCCGGTATGACTACAACCAAACACACTGGCTGACTGACTACAAGTCAGATATGCATTTATACTCTTGCATAAGTAGAATACTAATATTCATATTGTTTCTCTTTCTAACAGATATCTTGGAGTTTTGTAATCAGGATGTGTGCAGCATATTCTAATGGACACAGACGAAAGCAACATTTATTTTCTCTGTGCTTCTCACTTGTTCAACTCTTCATCCAAATATATGGTCTGTTCATACTTGATGACAGCAATCCATGACTGGAAAAATGCACAAAAGTAGTGACCATGCAGTGCCTAATCAGTCATTCAGTACAGTTTTGGCATAAATATGATGATACCATCATTCAAATGTCATCATAACTCAGAATTATTTGTAATTTTACACACTGTTTTGCAGCGCCAGTGTTTTCTTACCTTAAAACAAATACTTGACATTATCTCAGCAACGTGTCACACAAGGAGGCTGAGATGATGCCCAGCACTTTGTTAAGCACTGTATCACACGAGGATTACTACACCTCTGAATAAATATGAATGTTAACCCAGTGTGTGTGGAGTCTAAACATATAATCATGTTTCAGTGTATCTAGGTTTTGTCTGAATTCTGTGCACAGGGGCAAGTTGTGTCACATTTATTTAATAAACATTTCAATGAACGTTAGAATGGACTGTGTAAGATATGTGTGGATGTTGATTAAAACTGCAGTTTTATCTGTTTTAGATTAGTCTTCAAGCTTCTTTGAAATAGAAAACCTCTACGCTGCTGGTTATTTTATAAAATGGACCTCGTTCCAATGTTTGAGACCCGAGGTTTTGTCGCAACATTTTACAGAGCAGAAAATGCTTCTATAATAGCTACGACATTATATTCAGTTTGTGTATGTAATGCCATTTAGTCATATTTTCCTATATTCTTGTATTTTTCAAGTTCATTACAAGGACATTAGATACCAGTGACTATGTGGGTAACATTTTATAATCAAGGTACAAATCATAAACTTAGTATTAAGTATAATTAATGCATATATATATATATATATATATATATATATATATATATATATATATATATATATATATATATATATATATATATATATATATATATATATATATATATATATACCCTAATTAATGCAGGATGTATCATAAATTCCTGCTGCTTACCAATAACAAATGATCAAGTTACTATGACATTATGTGATTAGTTCACAATATAGGTCATCATTACATTAAGTGATATGTGATCAAGTTAGCTGGATTTGCGATTATGTTTAATATGTAAACATTTGCATCGGATGACAGTTTAGATTTTTTGAAAATAGCTTCACAAATGTTACTCTTGTTTCAGAGAGACTGAGCAAATACATGGTTCTGAAATGAAGCTTTTTCTTACTACAAAATCAGCTAATTTCCTCACATAAGAATTGATTGTGAATCAAAATCTTCAACTGATGATGTATGAGATGTGAATTAATCTCATATAAAGACAGGAATTTGTGATGCATCTTGCCTTAATTCGTATGTGATATTGTGAGTCATGCATCAGTTAAGGATTTTAATTTGTAATCTAATTATGAAATGTTATTAGAGCTCAGTTCAAAATAACAACAGTACATGTAGCTGTGTGTTATCAGTGATCACTTGTATCAATAACCGATGTACACAGTGTTTTCATTAGGGCTACTCATTAAAATTAAAGCTGCAAGCAGCGTTGGACGGGTCCTCGCATCCATGCTCGTCGTCGAATCCACGCACGTCCACCAGGTGGCGCTGCGACCGAGAGTGTATATTGGCCTATGGATGTGATCACGTCCGCACTCTGATGACACATAACATTTCAGGCAGATCGGACCATGTCCAGGCTAGTTATAGAGCTTTTCCTTCTATCCACCAGGTGGCGTTATGACTGTGGCTGTATTTCAGCATGTGAATGTCATCAGGACTGGACTCTGATCATACATGTAAAGTTTGAGGCAGATTAGAGTATGTTTAGGGCAGTTACACAGCAGTTGATGTGTCATGTTGAAGCATCAAAGTTTGGGAGCCTGCCATGGCCACGCCCTCAGACTTTTGTGGAGCATTTTGATAACTTTTGATCGCCCATGCCTGGAGTACATCCTGGCTGAATTTCATATCTGTCGGTGTTACCCTGTTTGAGTTGATAGCTTTTCAAAATGTCTAAAAATGACCCAAAATTGAAGGTTGGTATTAAATTCTAGAAAGAAGAAGAAGATTAAAGAAAGAAAATACATAAAAAAGAAGCAATTAAATAAATGGGAAAAAGTTAAGACAATTAAACTTTTATAAAGTATGGGGGGAAAAAGATGTAAGAAATTAAAGAATTGTATTTAATAAATAAACAGGAAATTTGTAAATAAGTGTTGTAGTCTTTTGCAGTTAATTGATGGATAGGCGTAGTGAGAGACAGCCAGACAATGGGGTAGAAATAAGAATGAGAACAACTAATATAGCACAGGGTTGCGAGCGGGAATTGAACCAGGGCCTCAGCATTGAGGACCAACTACATGCGTCAGTGGCTTAACCCGCAGAGCTATATGATCACACATGTTGGCTGTCAGCAAAGGTGTATCAATCCAATAGAAAGTCTAGGGGTAGGGTTCGGGTTACAGAGGAAGGTCCTGACAGTAGCAATGTACCAAAAACATGGATATAAAATTATACATTTTTTCATAATTTAATATTAAGTCACACTAGCCAAAAAATTCTTAGAATAAAGTTGGGGTTTTTCCTTCAGCCGTTGTGGTTGCACTGTACCTTTAGGTTATCTAGATCTACAACGGCTGAAGGAAAAACCACGGATTAATTTCTCAGAATATTCGGCTGCTTAGTATTAACATTAAAAATATTTATGTGTAATATTAATTACCCTATTTTTTTCATTACAACTGTAAGGACCTTCCTCTCCAACCCTAACCCTACCCCTAGACTTTCTATTGGATTAATACACGTTTTCAAGACCAGAACATGTGTGGTCATGTAGCTCTACGGGTTACGCCTGTGATGTTCAGGACTCATTCTTGTATTTTACACTCTCTGATGTTTTCTTTTCTTCATGTCTAGTGTGTGAATCATTTCTGGTTTGTCTCTTCAGTGTCTCATGTGGCCCTGCAGCTTCTCCTCCTCCACCTCCTCCTGAAGCCTTCATCTTCTTCATCATCAGCTGCTCAGTGACTCTGTTGGACGTCTCACCATGTGGCAGCAGCTCAGGTCAGTGGTGAAGATCCTCTTTATCAGCTCCACACCCACAGACGTAGTGAACGCAGCGTCTGTTGTTGTGCTAATAAGAAGCTGCATCTGAGCAGCAGCAGCTCTGTTCACTCCAGCCTCAGTCACACATGGAGTCAGAGCAACACTCTGTCAGAGCTGATTCCTCAATGTTAGATCTGATTAATCTCTCTCTAGTAACAGGTTATGTACCACAGGCTTTTAAGGTTGCTGTAATCAAACCTTTACTTAAAAAGCCCACTCTAGATCCAGATGTTTTAGCCAACTATAGACCAGTTTCCAACCTCCCATTTCTCTCCAAAATTCTGGAAAGAACAGTTGCAAATCAATTATGTGAACATTTACAAAGGAATAGCTTGTTTGAAGAGTTTCAGTCAGGCTTCAGAGTGCATCATAGCACAGAAACAGCTCTGGTGAAAGTTACTAATGACCTTCTCATAGCGTCAGATAATGGATTGGTCTCTATACTTATTTTATTGGACCTTAGTGCAGCATTCGATACAATCGACCACAAACTTTTATTACAGCGACTAGAACATTCTATTGGCATTAAAGGGACAGCACTGGACTGGTTTAAATCCTACTTATCAGACAGGTTCCAGTTTGTGCATGTCAACAATGACTCTTCTGAGCATACTAGGGTTAATCATGGAGTTCCTCAGGGTTCTGTCTTAGGACCAATACTGTTCACATTATACATGCTTCCCTTAGGCAACATTATTAGGAAGCACTGTATTAATTTCCATTGTTATGCTGACGACACTCAATTGTATTTATCTATGAAGCCAAATGAAACTAATCAGCTAGCTAGACTGCAAGATTGTCTTAAGGACATAAAGACCTGGATGACCTATAATTTCTTACTACTAAATTCAGACAAGACTGAAGTCATTGTATTTGGCCCCAAACATCTTAGAGAATTGCTTTCAAAGCATATAGTTACTCTGGATGGCATTACATTGGCCTCCAGTACTACTGTGAGGAACCTCGGTGTTATCTTTGACCAGGACATGTCCTTTAACTCGCACATAAAACAAATCTGTAGGACTTCCTTTTTCCACCTGAGAAATATTGTGAAAATCAGGAACATCCTGTCTCAGAGTGATGCAGAAAAACTAGTCCATGCATTTGTTACTTCTAGGCTTGACTACTGTAATTCCTTATTATCAGGTTGTCCCAATAGCTCTCTGAAACATCTACAGCTGATCCAAAATGCTGCAGCCAGAGTACTGACGGGAGTTAGCAAGAGAGATCATATTTCTCCTATATTGGATTCTCTTCATTGGCTTCCTGTTAAATCTAGAATAGAATTCAAAATCCTTCTTCTGACATATAAAGCTCTTAACAACCAATCTCCATCATATCTTAAAGACCTGATAGTACCATATTATCCTAGCAGAACTCTTCGCTCTCAGACTGCAGGCTTACTTGTTGTTCCTAGAATCTCTAAAAGTAGAATGGGAGGCAGAGCCTTCAGTTATCAGGCGCCTCTCCTGTGGAACCAGCTCCCAGTTTGGGTTCGGGAGGCGGACACCCTCTCTATTTTTAAGACCAGGCTTAAAACCTTCCTTTTCGACAAAGCTTATAGTTAGGGCTGACTGGGGGACCCTGACGGGGTATGCTTGTGTTTTCATTTGCACAACTGACTTCCCCTCTTGACGTCCCTTAGTTCTGCCCCTAGTTATGCTGCTATAGGCCTAGACTGCTGGGGAACCTCTCTTGATGCACTGAGCCCTTCTCTAACTACCTATGTATTTACTACATATACCATTATTGCATTACATTCACTCTGTTTCTTTCTGTGTCCTTTCTCCGAGTGTCCCTGGTCCCAGAGCTGGATGCTGGATGCTTCAGATGTGTGGCTGTGTTTTATGGTCCTTGTGTCCCACCCCCCACCTCTCTATCTCTACCCCTCTATCTCTACCTCTACCCCTCTATCTCTACCTTTCTACCTCTTCTGTCCCTCTCAACCCGCCCGGCCAGCAGGCAGATGGTTCCCCCCACATTAGAGCCGGGTTCTGCTCGAGGTTTTTTTCCCTGTTAAAAGGGTGTTTTCCTTGCCACTGTCGCCTTTTGGCTTGCTCTGGGGGTCAGGCATATGGGTTCTGTAAAGCGTCTCGAGACAATTTGACTGTAATTGGCGCTATATAAATAAAATTGAATTGAAAATTGAATTGAACTGAGAGCTCTCAGCAGTTTTCTAACCATTTAAGAACAGGACAAACCGAACAAGCTGTTGTATCGATTTGTCCACGATTTCCTCTCATGTGTCCATTTTAAGGAGTTTGCAGTCAACCAAGGCCGACTCAGAATCACTCCCACCGGGAAGATCTGTGAAGGAAGGTCCACCCGGCTGGTCCAGAAGCTCCGGTCCAGCAGAGCAGCGTCAGGATGGAGACGTAACCGGGTGAGTTAACTAGAGAGGCGACACATTCACATAGAAAATCCAACAATTCCTTCTGTTTTTACAGTTTGTGACTCTGGTAAATGGTGTCATTTTTCAAAGCTGGTGGGTTTTGGGCTTCACAGATTGAACCTAAATGCTTTTCTTAAACAAACTGCTGAGCTGCTGCACAGTGAAATGTTTGAGTGGAGCTCAGGATGAAAGCATCAGAGCTGTTTTACATGTTTTTATGTTCAGCTAATATCATTTCCTCTGGACAATGTTTGTGGTGTTAGAAGTGGACGTTTGTAGGGAGTTTTCAGTTGTAATACTTAAATGCATAAATATTTGCAGTGGTGGTTTCACTGCAAGCATCTACTGATGTCACCAGTGAAGTAAATAAAAACAGCATTTGTTGAACTTTAAGCCTCTCAGTGTCTGCAGTTAGTTTAGCTGAATCAATGCAAAGATATTTCTATTTTTCTACATGACAGGAATGTCAGTGAAATCCAAATGCTAAGAATAAACAAGTGATCTGCCTGGTCACAGATCCCACTTTAATCCAAAATAAAGACTTTGCAAGGAAATGAACTTGAAATATGAGCCACCAGTAAAAGTTGTGATCAGACAGAAGGGCCTGTATTTTATCTTTGGAGAAGTTTAACATGTAAGTTTGTGCAGCTGATCAGTGGTGAGGCCTGTGGATGACTGGAGATGTGTGTGGACACTTAGACGAAGCAGCAAATGTGTTGAAAATGAGTTGTCTTCTCAGAGTCTTGAAGATGTTTTGTCAGAGCTAAGAAAGAAGTAAGAGATCCTGCAGGTGATTGTTGAGTGGTGTTGAGGAATTTGAATGTAGAGGAATAGCAAAGAGATTTTGAAGATATTTAAGCCATAAGTTGTATTTTATTTGTTTGCTGTTCTCTCCCATTTGTAGTGAAGAGAAGTGATTTGACATGAAGAATGTGATGTGTGGCTTTGAAATTGTGTTAAAATGTAAAAATGAGTGATGAGGAGAAGAGTGTGACTTTTTAGTATTGTGTTTTTTAGCATGTTCTTTAAAAGTTGTAGGTAGATTATCTTCTTTTTTTGATTTTGTGGATTGTTTTTTTTTCTTTCAGTGTTGATGTCACCGCCTTGACGAATAGAAGAAAAGGGCAAAATTTGCCAAAAATCTTTTCGTGCCTTCGTGCCTTCGTGCCTTCGTGCCTTCGTGCCTTCGTGCCTTCGTGCCTTCGTGCCTTCGTGCCTTCGTGCCTTCGTGCCTTCGTGCCTTCGTGCCTTCGTGCCTTCGTGCCTTCGTGCCTTCGTGCCTTCGTGCCTTCGTGCCTTCGTGCCTTCGTGCCTTCGTGCCTTCGTGCCTTCGTGCCTTCGTGCCTTCGTGCCTTCGTGCCTTCGTGCCTTCGTGCCTTCGTGCCTTCGTGCCTTCGTGCCTTCGTGCCTTCGTGCCTTCGTGCCTTCGTGCCTTCGTGCCTTCGTGCCTTCGTGCCTTCGTGCCTTCGTGCCTTCGTGCCTTCGTGCCTTCGTGCCTTCGTGCCTTCGTGCCTTCGTGCCTTCGTGCCTTCGTGCCTTCGTGCCTTCGTGCCTTCGTGCCTTCGTGCCTTCGTGCCTTCGTGCCTTCGTGCCTTCGTGCCTTCGTGCCTTCGTGCCTTCGTGCCTTCGTGCCTTCGTGCCTTCGTGCCTTCGTGCCTTCGTGCCTTCGTGCCTTGCTTATGGGTAAATCTCCTGGTTTTCCTTTTTGCCAGGATCCAATCCACTCCAGTCACACTCCACCCCACAGACCACAACCTTTCCACAAGGTTCCCAGCAGGGATTCGAACCGTGACCATCCACATGACAGACACACACCCTCTGTGTGAGCTATCTGTCACACAAGGTCCCTGGTGGAGTTTGTTGTAATGATGGTTGCAAGAGGTTGTCATGCAGCCAAAGTGTAAAAAGAGCCTTGAGCTGGATTCCAACCAAGGACCTCCTGGATGAGAGGCAGATAACTTACCACTGCACTATCCTTCCTACTGGGTGTAGCTGTTAGTTTTCGTAAATGATGGTACACAAAAGTATTAAGGAAGTGAAGATAATAAAGGTACTAAGGTACCGGGGAGGCAAAAAACTTACCTCTACACCACCTGTCCTACAAGATGTTGCTCTAACTTTGCTTAAATGATGCTATCAATTAGTACTGGCGCAACCAAACGACAAATAAAAGGTGTGAGTGGAGATCTAAATCATGTGAGTTTGTTTCTGACACTGAATACACCCAATCTCATCTGATCTGCAAAGCTAAGCAGGGTTGGGCCTGGTTAGTATTTGGATGGGAGACTACCTGGGAATACCAGGTGCTGTAAGCTTTTTACTTCTCCTCACAACCTGAACAACACAGTGCTAGCGACAGCTATCAACTAAAACCTCTTGCTTTCTTTATTATACACTCTATGAGGTGGATAAGCTGCAGCTCATGCTGATTTATTGCTGCTTCTGGTTGGAGCCAAAGAACAAAGGCTTCACCTGTTGGAGCAGCTGATGTCCTGCAGCCTCTTCACCACAGAAAGCCTCTGACAGCTTCAATTCTTTACACTCTGACTGCAAGACACCAATCACATAGGAACATTTACATGTATGGAACAAAGAGCTGAGCTGACACTCAACATATGTTTGAGCATTTATTGATAAAGACATTCAAACATGTCTAGAGATAGAACACCAACGCACGGTGTAAGAAAGGTCAGAACAGACTTCACCTGCTCAGGAAACTGAGGTCCTTCGGGGTGCAGGGAGCAATTCTGAGGACCTTTTATGGTTGTGTGGTGGTATCAGCCATCCTGTATGGACTGGTCTGCTGGAGCAGCAGCATCACGGCTGCAGACAGGAAGAGACTAAAGAAACTGGTTAAGAAAGCAAGCTCTGTCCTGGGCTGGTGGTAGACAGGAGGATGATGACAAAGCTGTTGTCTATCATGGAGGACATCTCCCACCCCCTGCAGGAAACAGGACCATCACCGGCAGCTCCTTCAGGGACAGACTGCTTCACCCACGATGTTTGAAGGAGGTCCTTCCTTCCTGCAGCAGTCAGACTGTGTTCAATCAAGCCTGCTCCCAGTAGTTCAGATCACCCATGAAGTAACTGCAATAAAATGTAAATAAGTCAATATGTGCAATTTCACAGGGGTTTTTTTTTACAAGCATTTCTATTTCTTCTCTAAGGAGAAAGCATCTATTTATATCTGTGCACTGAGTGCTGCTTTTTTTTTTTTTTTTAACTTTTTTTCCTATCTGCTACTGCCACACTGAAAATTTCCCCACTGCAGGATCTACCTATCCATCCATCTATCTATGGTCCATCTACCTCCCTACCTATCTATCCATCCACATCCATCCATCCATCCATCCATCCATCCATCCATCCATCCATCCATCTATCCATCCATCCATCCATCCATCCATCTCTCTCAGAGATGTGGGGGTTGATTCACCTGTTCTCAATCACCTTAATCCACGAAGGCCCGGTTCTTCATTCTTCCGCTCTCTGCCAGACCACAGACTTTGAAACCAGAACCTTTCTCCTACAATTAGTCTGGTTTCCCCTTTTTGTTTTCACCTTGGTTTAGTTATCCTTTCTGTGTTGGTTTTAGTTTCATTCGTTAAATAAACTCCTTGTAATCTTTTGACCTGTGTCTGCAGATGTCCTGTGACACAATGATCCCATCTGATATTTAGCATGTTTTCAATTATTGGTCCCATTCTTTAAAAAAAAAAAAAAAAAAAAAAGCCCCTGAAATCTGATCGATTAAATGAATGTGAAACTACTTTTGGGTCTGCTGCAGCTGCTCCCTCTGATATTGTTCCTGCCCACAGCACAATCTGATCAGTGAAACACTGAAGGACAACTTCAGCATGTAAAAACATAAATAAGCAAAGGCTGCAACCTCGTGATTATTTTAATTTTAACTTAACTTTATGTGCTGTTCAAAAACTTTATTTTTTCTGCAAATGTGTGTAGTGATTCCAAATCTTGGTTATTGATCTCCTTGATTACAAAAAAAATCTGTATCGACCCGGATAAAAAAACAAACATGTCAGGACACCCATGATGTTAACTGTTTGCCTGAATGTTTTTGTTAAAATCCTCAGTAATAACCTTTGACTGGTTGCTCTTAACCCTGGTAAAACTCAATGCTGAAAAATACAACATCAGCTTATTTTTTTAATTACTATTTTCTATTATATATATCTGAAATAAACCCTAATCTGTGGGTCTGACAGCTCAGCGTGAGGTCAAAGCAGCTGCCTCAGCTGCTGCACTTCTGTCCGTCCAGCAGATGGAGCCATAGGAGCTGCAGTGAAGTGAAGAGCAGACAAGGCAACCACCACTTCCATCCACTGACGCATTCAATTTTGACTGACGCTAATGTTTTAATTGACTTCCAACCACTAAACCAATATGATCACTGATGCCCTGAGCTGAAGAAGTATGTTACATTTCAAACATAACTTGGGAAATAACCGAAACTTCTTCTTAGGAAAGGAGAAAAGTATAAGAGTATAAAAGGCAGTGCAAGAATAAATAAGAAAAAAACGGTGCAAAAATTGCCCATAGCATTATATACAGATGACTTTATCTTAAAAGAAAAAAAACAACAAACATGATAGAAGACATATACAAGGATCAGGTTTCAGGTATAGATAGATCGACAGATGAATCCTTACTGTGAAATATTAAAGACATTGAACATTGTGCAATATAAGGTCAGTCAGCAGCCTCAGTTCATGCACCAAGAAAACTTTTATTGCATTTTTAAAATAAATTTTCTCCATTTACAAGGCAGGGAGATAACCGAAACTTCTTCCTTAATAGTTTCCTGTTTAGTTTGTATGCCTGTGGTGTCAGGATTACTACACGTGGAAATGAATATCAAATAAAATCATTTCCATATCTTGACAAGTTGTTGCGATCAAAAAGTAAACTAAGCTGCAAGCAGCGTTGGACGGGTCCTCGCATCCTTGCTGGTCGGCGTAATCCACGCACATCCACCAGGTGGCGCTGCGACCGGAGAGTGCATGTCGGCCTATGGATGCGATGAGGGCTGGACTCTGATCACCACGTGCAAAATTTCAGGCAGATTGGAGCATATTCAGGCTACTTCTAGAGCTTTTCCTGTCCATCCACCAGGTGGCGCTGCGACCGAAGAGTGTATATTGGCCTATGGATGTGATCAGGGTCAGCACTCTGATCACACGTAAAATTTCAGGCAGATCGGACCATGTCCAGGCTAGTTATAGTAGAGCATTTCCTTCCAACCACCAGGTGGCGCTGCGACACGAGAGTTTATGTCGGCCTATGGATGTGATCAGGATGGACTCTGATCACACCTGTAAAGTTTGAGGCAGATTGGAGCATGTTTAGGGCAGTTACACAGCAGTTGATGTTACATGGCGAAGCATCAAAATTCACGAGGCCGCCATGGCCACGCCCTCAGACTTAAGGTGAGCATTTTGATAACTTTTGATCACCCATGCATGGACTACACTCCTGGCCGAATTTCAGCTCTCTCGGTGTTACCCTATGCCACGGCAACAGCGTTTTATGAATCGTCAAAATCTTCACACTGTGCCATCGTCAATGTGTGGTCACTCACCTGACCAATTTTCAGAATCATATGACAAAGTATCAGGCAATGGCACGTGCAAATGTAATGACAATTTCTTCCTGTTGCCAATAGGTGGCGCTATGAGTATTTCTAAATTTATGAATGTGGATGTGTTCAGAACCGGACTGGTGTCCATCACATCAAGTTTGGTCCGGATTGGATCATTTCCAGCTGAGATATTAATAATTCAATTTTTATGGCGAGAAATCGAAATTCGCCGCGATGCCACAGACACGCCCCTTGACGACGAGTCACCATTTTCTTTGGGAATCATCATCAATGTGTTCAGGCTTATGTTACCACATTTGAGGTGAATCTGATCAACGTGCTAAGAATAGTACATCAAAGTGTGAAAATGTCAATTTCCTGCTACCACAAGGTGGCGCTATGACTGTGAATGTATATAACACACATGGATATTGTCAGGGCTGGACCATTTGATCACACATGTCAAATTTCAGGCAGATTGGAGCATGTACAGCTGAGTTAGACACCACTTCCTGTTTCATGGCGAAGGATCCATTTTTTTGGGAGTCGCCATGGCCACGCCCTTTGAAATGAAATGAACATTTTGATAATTTTTCATCAGGTCGCGTGTTTGCATATATTGGCCAAATTCTGACGTCTCTCGGACTTATCCCCGATGAGTTATTAATTTTGAAAAATTTACAGCTAATTCAAGATGGCCGACTTCCTGTTGGTGTTAGGGCGTGGTCATGATTGACTTTTTTGGGTTTCCTGATGTGCTGAATATGCATACAAAATTTTGTAGCTGTACATGAAACATCGTGCAAGTTGGCCTAATGACCAAATTTTCAATTTTCCAGGGGGCGCTATGGAGCCATTTTGCCACACACATGCGCAACTCCCATAAAATATCAAATTTTTCGCGAGGCCTGATGAGCATGCCAAGTTTGATGCGTTTTGGGGGTATGATAAGGCCGCCAAAAAAGGCAATTCAAAAGTCCGGAAAAGTAATAATAATAATAATAATAATAATAATAATAATAATAATAATAATAATAATAATAATAATAATAATAATAATAATAATAATAATAATAATAATAATAAATAATTCCTTGCATTCCAATAGGGTCTTCGCACCATTCGGTGCTCGGACCCTAAAAATCAGGGAGAATAGTTTAAGGGAGAAAACACTAAAAGAAAGATATAAAAATTTAAAATTTAAAAATTTAAAAAGCACCAAAAAGATAAATTTAAACACTGAAAAATAATTTTAAAAAGTCAACTAAAAAATATTAAAATCAGACAAAAATAGTAAAACAGAATTTTAAAAAAAGAAATTAAGTTTTTTCATTTTTTTATATTTATATAATATTATATATATGTATGTATGTATGTATGTATGTGTGTGTTATATATTATATATATATATATATATAATATATATATATATATATATATATATATATATATATATTATATATATATATATATATATGAGATTTATTATTATATATGATTATTTTGTTCCATTATTCTAAGCTTTTGGAATTGTAACATTGTAACTACTGTAAATTAAATTCTAATTAAAACCAGAAAACAAAACCTGACTGATAAATATGATCATTAAAAGTCAAACAACAAGATTTAAAAGAAACAGTAACATTAAGTTATTTCCATTTGTAATTAAGTTCTTTTGTTTTCAGTGAATTTCTGGAAGTTCACACTGTAACATTTAAGTTTCAATTTTTGCAAACTGGAATTCAAATTCCTGTCAGCAGCTGGAACATCTGCTTTTCTGTGGTTAAATCAAGTTTAAGTAGAATTGGAGAAGCTGCTGTAAAAGCACATGTGAAACTGAAACGTAAAGACTCAAATAAAGCTTCAATCAGACAACAGAAACTTGTCCAAGCGTCTCTTTCTTTCCTTTATTTTGTCATTTTAACAAAAAAAGCCATAAAAACTTTCACAAAAAATCAAAGCAGTGAAAAAAGTCGGCTGAAAGACAGAAAATAAACTTGTTTTCCCTCCATTCACGCAGCATGTTTCGACAAAACTGCGTTTTCCACCTGAGAGATGAAGCTTAACTTTACCAGGTAGCCAAGCGTTCAAGCAGCTCGATTTGTGTCTGCATAGTTTACTTATTGATTATAGCAACTTTCTGAATGTTCAGAAGGAAAGTGACAAAGTTCAGCATCAGACCTTTAAGGCAAACTCACAGAGATTTGACAACGTGTGAAGGAGCCGTTTTAACCATCCATTAAGTGCTTAAAAAACAAAGTCAACAGGCCACAGTTGGAGTAATTTTTTTGTTTGTGAAACACTGTAATGTTGCTGTGAGTTCTTATTAATGTGTTAGCAAGCAGCTCACACATTAATAATAACTGATTACCTCCAACTGATTAGTGACTGAAGGAAAAATATCGTTTTGCTCATTTTTTAAAGCAAAAATTGTGAAA